>NC_089786.1:16283508-16378508 GCF_040412425.1 Macrobrachium rosenbergii
CGTAAGTATGGGCAATCTCAACTGGATTATGGTATGGGGTAGATTGGGGTAGACAACATCTAACACCAGTTCTAGGATTATGATGAAAGTGAAGAGCAAATTTGGAACTGGGGCATCCGTGAGTTTGTAGATGAACAATTCTTGTAGTGCTCTAATATGGATGTTTTGTCTTACTATCATGGCTTTGTCTAGCACGATAAGGAACGTCATGCAAGCGCTCCAATGTTTTTAGTGCCGTTATGTAACTCTTTCTTAGGTCATTCTATTTGGCTTTGGTTCGCAGAGTGAGCAACAGTCCATAAGTGATCGAATCAACAACATATAGTTTGAACATGGTAATAATATTGTTTCTGGAATGGTTCCCAGTACTTAAGATTTTGTCTAAATGAACTAAAACATGTCTGAGATGATCATTACAAGTTCTCGAGGTGGGGTACTAGAGTAATGGCGTTTCCATCTAAATCTTGTTAAGACGCGAAATGTTATTATTACTTGCCAAAGTGTTTGTGTTCAAATTTGAAACGGTTTGCAATTTTCTCAGGTCTCTTATAAACTAGACGCGATAAATGCCGGTGCATATAGATACATGTGAGCTCTAGGCTTCCATAAATACCACTTATCAACAAAATGAAGGGAACAGGACCAAGGACTTTTACTTGTGGAACACCCAGCAGGGCTGAGACTGGTTTATATGGTATCCATTAAATAACACTTGACATGGTTCGATTTGAGGGAAATTTTGTATTCAGGTTCGTATGACTCCACCTATTAGTTCTTTCAATCTCCAGTTTTCTTACCCTTTCTCGAAATGAAACCAAACAATCATTTGGGATTCTGTACATCGTTCTCCCTGGGATATTTGTTACTTCCGTCACTTTTGATGTTATTTGAAATGTTCCTAAACTCGCCTTGTCTATGTAATCACAACAGTCTGTAGATAACAGAAATCACTTAACTTCGACCCAATTTGCCTTACATAGTTGAACATTTCACATTCTTAGTGGCTTTATAACTGGAAATTAGGTGACCACTATCTACAATGACACATACGCTTTGGTAATGATCAGATGGCACTGCAGCTTGCTTTAAATAGTTGCATAGCAGGTTGGTTATTTACGAATTTTTTTTTAGAGAGAGAGAGAGAGAGAGAGAGAGAGAGAGAGAGAGAGAGAGAGAGAGAGAGAGAGCGATGACATTACCCTCTAACTTCTTCCTAACTCCCTCCGAAAGAAAATGCATTACATCTCTCTCTCTCTCTCTCTCTCTCTCTCTCTCTCTCTCTCTCTCTCTGCACACACACACACACAAACTAAGAACCCAACCACACCAGGCCTCTTCCTATATTTCTCACTAACACAAGAACAGAAAGTTCTAAACGACTTTCTTCTCTCTCTCTCTCTCTCTCTCTCTCTCTCTCTCTCTCTCTCTCTCTCTCAAAAACCGAGAACCCATCCACACCAGGCCTCTTTCTATATTTCTCTCTAACACAAGGACAATTAGTTCTAAACGACTCTCTCTCTCTCTCTCTCTCTCTCTCTCTCTCTCTCTCTCTCTTTCTCTCTCTCTCTCTCATTATTATTCCAACTCTCTCTGAAGAGGCTGCATTCGTTAAAATCAAGGTGAATGAACTCGGGTCTCTTACCTATAAAAAAAAACTCTGGATTTCCCTCATTTTGCCGCTCCATTATTTTATCCTTAATATTAAACTGTTTTGTTTGCCTGCTGTGGTTTATATCGACTCTCTCTGCCAAGGGGATGTGCAAGAAAGTATCTTATTTCCTTCCTAGACTTTCATTTAAAGGCTTGGAGTCATGGTTGCTGCTGACAATCACATGTTCGCTGTCATACTCCATTATTATTATCATTTTTTTAACATACGGGGAAATAGCTTTATAATTATATATATATATATATATATATATATATATATATATATATATATATATATATCTTTTTTTTTTTATATCACATCACATCACCGTGATTCATATTCAATCAGTAAGCTACAAACGTCCTTTAATATCCAATTCGCTCTACCTCGGAAACAATATATTTTCATATATGTCACCGAAGGGGAATTTTTTAGTTGATAATAAGTTCGTCGTCTCGTGGGCTCGAACCAGTACATATATGTATAAATATGTAAAGTTATTTTATCTGTTTTCAATAAAGTTATTATTATTATTATTATTATTATTATTATTATTATTATTATTATTATTATTATTGTTGTTATTGTTGTTGTTGTTGTTGTTCACACGTTCGACTGTAATAAACCAAAAAAGACTCATGACTTGGCAAAAGACCTTCCTACCAAATAATGCACTAAAGAAAACAGAGAAAAACAACCAAGGAGGAAGTATATGAAAACTCATGAAAAGAAATAAAAACAAAAACAACAACAAAAAACGAACCAGCAAACAAATCAATAAATAAATAAATACAAATAATAGCAGATATCTTTCACTTGTTGCTACGGGTTTAAGAGGAGCTAGAATGCCAATTTACGGCCCCCTTGCAAAACAGCTTCAGCTTTTTTTTTTTTTTACGTTATTGCTGTTTTTCCATGTAACTTTTATTTTTACTTAGATTTATTTATACCCTGTTTTTTGAGAGTATTTACTTGTTACTTGTTAACCCTTTATTTATTGATTTTTTTTTTTTTGCTTTTTACCTGATAATTTTATTTTCATTCTGATGTTTACCTGTGGTTGTTTGTTTTTACCCGTTTTTTTTTTTAACTACATTCGTTATATTTCTGTTTGGTTTTTAACCAGTAAGTACTCTTCCCTTTTACTATGATTTATTTATATCTGTCCTTCTTTATCTCTTTACGTGTAGTTATCTGTTTTCATTTTATTTTCCTTCTTACCTGCCTTTGTCTTTATTTCATGTGACTTGTTACCTGTATTCATTTATCATTTTTATTTTGCCTTTTGCCATAATGATCTATTTCAATTTTTATGTTTATGTTTATGCTTTTCCTTTATTTTATATTTTCAGTCCACAGGCTTTTAAGCTTATCCCACGTAAATGGTAATGGATTCCGTAAGAAAATAACCTCTACATCATAAAAACAATGAATATTTTTAGTGTGTAACAAACGACTGTCTGCGGGTATTAAACTCCATGCTTAGACTTGCCGTCGTCCAACCCGGAGCCTGCCTCTCTCAACACTGACCTCTCTATATTACTATCAACTTGGACGGTATGGATACAATAATACGGCTGATGAATTGAATTGAACTGAATATAAAATTTAGGTCAAAGGCCAAGCACTGTGACCAATGAGGTCATTCAGCGCTGAAACGGAAATTGACACTAAAAGTCTGAAAGGTGTAACAGGAGGAAAACCTCGCAGTTGCACTACGAATCAATTGTTAGGATAGGGTGGAAAGTAAGCTGGAAGAAAGATAATATGAAAGGAGGTACAGTAAAAGGGGCCGAAGGCACGCTGCAAAGAACTCAAGTAATGCCTACAGTGCACCGCATGAGGTGCGTTGATGGCACTACCCCTCTACGGAATAATGCTGCTGATGAACAGCAAACAAAATCCATCTGAAAAATCAGAAATGAATAGGAAACTGAATGTGTTACAGGGAACAGATCAACACTTTTTTTGGAAGTGTACGTAGCGTGATCTTAGCGATCTAACTTCAGGAAAAGGACGTAAAAAAGGTTCGACCCTGATCTCACTAGCACTTTTTCCCCCTCTCTCTCTCTCTCTCTCTCTCTCTCTCTCTCTCTCTCTCTCTCTCTCTCTCTCTCTCTCATCGTTTACCGAAGCTCATCCACCTGACCTCTCTCATTCTCTCAAAGCAATTAAATGGACTATTTAAAGAAACACAATCTTTTCTACAAAAATAGGTTTATTATTCAAATAACCCAACAAGAAATGAATACAAACAAAGCAAAGATTAAAATGCATAATAAATGAATTATCGAGTCAGATAACTAAAAGCTCTAAAAACGGCAAAGCACTTCTGACTAAAGAAGTCTCATTATAGCTAATAGCCTGAAATACACAAAATCTCACACTCCCAAATCAACAACTAAACGTCATGTCAAAAAAAAGTCTACCATGTCATTCCCACAAGTCCACCATGTTATTCCCACAAGTCCACAGACATCTGTCAAAAGAATTAAACATGATAGAAAACTCCCAAAAATATATGAAATACAAAACACAATAATGGAAAGTGTAAAATGCATAGCCAAGATATGGCAAACGTAACATAACCAAAATAATAATATAAAAGAGGTATGAATATCCATATTAAATTTTCCACACCAGTTCATAAGTTCATAATGATTAGAAAGTCATGGTAAAAATCACAAGTTCAATTTTCTCCCATAAAAACAGAGATTTGAGACTCTACCTTATCTGCCGATTTTCAAAGCCTGGAAGGTGGAAGGTGTTGACTTCCCACTACTGCTTGGTTAAGCATAAATATCAAATATTCGATCACCATTTAACAATTAACTCACAATCGCCACTAATCACACTTATTTGGGTATTTTGTTAACCCCAAAATTGCTCTAGAGATCACCCAGATCTATTTCACAACTCCCCACTCCCAATACTCGAATAGAGACGGAAAAAAAAGATTCCCATGTATTCATGTAACTCGACCCACCTATGAAACTTCGCTCTCTTAAGACTGGTGATCACTCATCACGCTCACGGCCCAGTCGCCTTAGGTCGCCTATGCCTTGGGCATCAACGTTACCAATTAGTCTATTAAAATCTCCCTCTTTAAACTACCCTAATTAGAACTATTTAACTTTTAACCACTTGCACCATTAACATCTGTTACAGGAACAGATCAACACTTTTTGAAGTGTAGTAGCGTGATCTTAGATCTAACTTCAGGAAAAAGGACGTAAAAAGGTTCGACCCTGATCTCACTAGCACTTTTTCCCCCTCTCTCTCTCTCTCTCTCTCTCTCTCTCTCTCTCTCTCTCTCTCTCTCTCTCTCTCTCTCAACCTGAATCCTCTCTCTCTCATCGTTTACTGCTCATCACCGACCTCTCTCATTCTCTCAAAGCAATTAAATGGACTATTTAAAGAAACACAATCTTTTCTACAAAAATAGGTTTATTATTCAAATAACCCAACAAGAAATGAATACAAACAAAGCAAAGATTAAAATGCATAATAAATGAATTATCGAGTCAGATAACTAAACTCTAAACTGCAAAGCACTTCTGACTAAAGAAGTCTCATTATAGCTAATAGCCTGGAAATACACAAAATCACACATACTCCCAAATCAACAACTAAACGTCATGTCAAAAAAAGTCTACCACATAAAAGACTGACATTGCAAATGACTTGCATGTGTCCCCCATGTTATTCCCACAAGTCCACCATGTTATTCCCACAAGTCCACAGACATCTGTCGAAAGAATTAAACATGATAGAAAACTCCCAAAAATATATGAAATACAAAACACAATAATGGAAAGTGTAAAATGCATAGCCAAGATATGGCAAACGTAACATAACAAAATAATAATATAAAAGAGGTATGAATATTCATATTAAATTTCCCACACCAGTTCATAAGTTCATAATGATTAGAAAGTCATGGTAAAAATCACAAGTTCAATTTTCTCCCATAAAAACAGAGATTTGAGACTCTACCTTATCTGCCAATTTTCAAAGCCTGGAACCACTTCAAAGTTATGACTGGACAACTGCAGTTCTATCACGTTAATGAACGATCAAACTCACTTTTAGGGCAGATTTTGGCATAATCTAGATCAAAGTAACGCACGTACTCACGAATATACATAGCGCTTCGAGATCACCTGATCTCAATATTGCTGAGCTTCTCATGCAAAGAGCTGAGAATCAAGCTATTTGCTGAATACAAAGATTTTGCAACTGACGGCTTCCATCAGTACCATCTCGCACCGAAAATTCTTTCATCACACTATGTACCTTATAACATTGTAGCGGCCATATTTTCTGAAATAAATGAATTCAAAGTAATATTTTGGCACTAAAGTATCTTGAGTGACCCCAATCTCTTCAGAAATTACAAAACATGCCAGAAACACAGTAACCAACCAGTTTGGTTTAAACTATCTCATTCTTACAGTTTTGCATAATCAACCAATCATATTTTAGTCTCCTGTAAAAGAAAACTATTGTGCCGGCTTTATCTGTCCGTCTGCAATTTTTCTGCCCGCCCTCAGATCTGAAAAATACTGAGGCTAGAGGGTTGCATGTTGGTATGTTGATCATCCACCCTCCATTCATCAAACATACCAAATCGCAGCGCTCTAGCCTCAGTACTTTTTATTTTATTTAGGGTTAAAGTTAGCCATAATCGTGCCTCTGGCAACGATATAGGCCAGGCCACCACCAGGCCGTGGTTAAAATTTCATGGGCCGCGGCTCATGCAGCCTTATACCGAGACCACCGAAAGATAGACCTATTTTCGATGGCCTTAATTATACGCTGTACAGAAAACTCGATTGCGCCAAAGAAACTTCAGCGCATTTTTTACTTGTTATTCAAACTACTGAATAACAAATCTAACTTAAGTAAATCTCGCTTTCTTTAGCTATCAATTAAAACCTACCCTTGAACATTCGCAGGCTTCGAACACCAAGAAAATAACCCTATGCCCAAGGTCCTTCAAATATACCCCGAGAGTATATTTAAAGGACCTTGCCTTCACCTATAAATTCTGAAAATGACGAGTGCACGAAAACCACAAACCTAATTAGCCTATACTTTCACCTGTCCCATTCCCATAACTCTTTATAACCAAACTTTCCGATTAACATTCGGCATCCAAAACTGCCCTAAAATGGAAAACTGAGGTATCTGCAAAATTTTCGAAACTGAGATATGCCGCCTATTGAGCTCGTGAAACACTAATACACAAGTTACTGCAGTTTCAGAATGATTCCTCAATGCTTTATTTAGGGGATCCCATTTGTAGTATCTGCAAAATCAGTAATAAGGCAAGGGAAAACTGCAGTATCTACCATTTTTCCCAGTTTCGTATTTTTGCAGATACTGCAGTCTTCCATTTTAGGGCAGAAAACACAATCGAATCACATTTCTGTGAATCACTGAGTATTCAACAAATAAAAGATGGGTACAGCCTGAACTAACAAGAGATGAATGACGAATAAATATTACTGGATGAAAGGTGAATTGTAAATTAACACTGACGAATGAAAGATGTATGAATATAGCCTAAATTGAACGATGCAATAATAACGTAATTTAAATAAATAACTAGTAAAATTAAAGAGATGAGTTGATAATCTATACAAGATGAATATGAATAATGAATAATAAAGGTAAGTGCTGAATTAATACTCAGTAGATGTTGAAATGGGATCTATTAATCAACAAAAACTGATGACTGAATCATTATACAGAAATGTAAGTTAAATGACGAATAGACACGGCGTAAGAAAGTTGAATAGTGAATTAATGAATTAACGCTAATGAATTCAAACTTAACAATGAATTTAAAATGAATCAAAGCTGAATGAATAAATACCAATGAATAAAAGCTGAACGATGCTTCCATATTAATGAGTATATGTGAACGGTGAGTAAAGTGGGTTACTGAGTCACAGACACGAAAGTATTCAGGGAGGAACCAACAACACTTGGCCCACAGTCAGGTTAGGGGAGGGGGAGGTCACCCCTCCATCCCCGTCCCCGTCCCCGTCCCCACCCCCATCCCGTTCCCTCTCCGATATCTCGAGCTGTTTCTCCCCTCGTCAACCATCTCGCCCCTCGCTCGCGAACACACCTGTTAAACACCTGCCAACCAAACGATTGGAGGGGATTATAACGCACGCTCACATGCTACGTGGAGAGAGAGAGAGAGAGAGAGAGAGAGAGAGAGAGAGAGAGAGAGAGAGAGAGAGAGAGAGAAGAGTAATGACTGTATGAGAAGGGGCAAACTGAAGTAATTAGTGGTTACAGAACTACGGTGTGGGGAACAGACGGAGAGAAGAGATGAGCTCGAGAGTGCATTTGTGTGTGTGTGTGTGTGTGTGTGTGAGAGAGAGAGAGAGAGAGAGAGAGAGAGAGAGAGAGAGAGAGAGAGAGAGAGAGAGAGAGAAGAGTGTGTGTTTTTGTGTGTGTGAGAGAGAGAGAGAGAGAGAGAGAGAGAGAGAGAGAGAGAGAGAGAGAGAGTGGGAAAAGAGAGAAAATCCAACAAATCAAGAATTCACAGATCATCTTTGCGGGCGCGCATTCGCGCGAGAGTGCTGTAGCAGTACTTAGGTAAGAATGTATGAAACGTACAGTAGGTTCTGAAACCGAAAAGGGGGGAAAAGGAAGAGTTAAACCGACGAATTATTTCGGCTGACACGAAATCGCCAGCGATGTTTTGGCTTGACTCCATTAACAACTCTCCGAGACTTTGGTTCCCTCTTGATAGTGTCACCCGAACAAGCAAACAAATAAAGCATCAAATAAACAAGCTTAAAGTGAATCTTGTTGTTTGAGGGCAACAGAATAATAATAAGGAAAAGAGCCTCAGTTCTGCTACTGAAATACCCGGGGAACGTCCGCGTTCTATCACTAAAACTGAACAAAGTGCAAAGAGGAAAGGAAAGGAAGTGACGACATTAAAATTGTGGATTTTCTTGGCACGCTATTGGCTTTCGGTCCTCGTTGTTTCCCACTACCGGGAGGCACCTGGCATTCACTGGTAGTCACCCATTCTAGTACCCACTAATCCCTAAGTTACTCAACTTCGCCTATCGAAAAACAAGCGGTGAACGAACGCCTCACTTCTTCAACTCCCAACGAAGTTTGGCTGAATGACAAATATTTGTAATTGGATGAAATCAGCCTGTCACATTCGCCAGATGTACGGAAATACGAAGGACATCAAATAAACGTTTAACTTGCTCTTTTGGATAAGATTTCCACCGAATCGTTTCAATATCCCAACGAAAACGACAAGGTAGTTTCTCTTATCCTTCTCCTAGCCTCAACTGGCGTCGGGGAGAGAACTGATCAACAAGAGCCCGTGCTGGCATAAGGCCATCTTAACCTAGAAGAGTAAGAGTAAGAGAAATACACTAAATCAAAGGAATTCGGTAGGAACTGTATAAAAAAATATTAAGGAATAAGGAAGATGGCCGCTGTATTTCGATTGATAAAAGTCAAGTCGATTCATGAAACTGAAATCGACCTACTGCTATATAAAGGAAATGGTGAGACGTTGCAAGATCAAAGGTCATCGACATTACGGCATATCAGCGGATACCAATCTCACACAGACACGCTTGTCTCTTGTTCGGCTTTGTATATCTCGCCTGCAATCGTGTTTTGGGACCATTCGGTGTCCGAAAAATCGGAATTTATCTCCTGAATTGTTTTCTCCTAGAGGAAAAGACAACCACAATTCGTACACAAGGTATAACCATTTACTGGGGGCTCTTCCACAAACAGACACAAACGCAGGTTTTCTCAGAAACGAATTCACCTATACAATCATGTTTCAAGACTACACACACCACAATTATACAAGGCTTTTTTGTTATTATATAAAAGCTCGTATTCAAACGTAGTTAAACAGGTATACAGTAAGAACGTACGCAGTAATAAAACCCTAATAAAAACATACACACTTACTGCAACGCCATCCTGTGCTTTTACACAAACTTGTACATACACACAAGCAAGTAAAAAATGCGCCAAAGTTTCTTGGGTGCAATCGAGTTTTCTGCACACCCGCTACAGCGTCTAATCAAGTATGAGCCGCGGCCCGTTAAACTCTAACCATGGCCAGATGGTGGCCTGGCCTATATCGTTGCCAGATGCACGATTATGGCTAACTTTAACCTTAAATAAAATGAAAACTGCTGAGGCTAGAGGGCTGCAATTTAGTATGTTTGATGATTGGAGGGTGGATGATCAACATACCAATTTGCAGCCCTCTAGCCTGAGCAGTTTTTAAGATCTGAAGGCGGACAGAAAAAGTGCGGACAGAATAAAGTGCGGACAGAATAAAGTGCGGACGGATAGACAAAGCCGGCACAATAGTTCTCTTTTACAGAAAACCAAAACTGCATCTACACAGTATACAACCACATCCGCATTTATTAAGAACCCTTGAGCATATATACATACAAGGAAATTAACATTAATCAAGAGCTCATTTATGAACATGCACATTCACACACGCAATACCCCATAGTAATAGATCATAAATAAAGCGCGCACACGCAATAACGTCTACAAACCCTTATTCTCGTCTCTTTGTCTTCTCGACTTTGAAAAAAAAATTTACTTTCGGATGAAATGAGTAAGATATTATGAACAACAGAAAATAAGAAAGCCGAAATAGCAATTATGGAAACTAGAACGAAAACAAAACGAAAAACAACAAAAGAGGAACCAACAGCAACGTCAACAACAGTCATTGCAATGAGTAAAAAAAAAGGAACAGTTGCTAAGTAATTACAGCAAAAGCAAATCTGACAAATTAAGGGTAACGTTTATGACAAAAAATATAACTTTAAAAAATCTCAACAGCTTCCGATATGGAAGGGTTTGAATATAACTTCCGATATGGAGGGGTTTAAATATAGCTCCCGATTCTAAGGCAAGTCTTTTGGAATGAGGTTGCTAGCCCCATGCCCTTTCCTTCACCCCAGCTACTGGTCGGACCAATTCAGGGCTGGGTTGACTGGTAGGCACCTTGCCATGATCAACAGAAATTGCCAATGTACCCTGGGTTTTAATAATGAACTACAATACCAATACTTATATACTCGTATGTATATATGTATGTATGTATGTATGTATGTATGTATGTGTATGTGTGTGTATATATATATATATATATATATATATATATATATATATATATATATATATATATACATATATATATATATATATATATATATATATATATATATATATATATATATATGCGTATTACTGACAGGACCTCATTGAAACTGGATGGTATCTAGGAGAGATATTTATTCAATAAAAATTACAAGCTTTCCAGGTCTAACAGTCCTCATTGTCAAGTGTCCGTCGAATACTTGACAATGTGGACTGTTAGTCCTGGAAAACTTGTAATTTTATTGAATAAATATCTCCGCTAGATACCACCCAGTTTCAACGAGGTCCTGTTAGTAATTGTATTACTGCACAGATAATTGTGTAAGTGATAAAGTAAATATATATATATATATATATATATATATATATATATATATATATATATATATATAAAACCTTATGCTGTCTGATAATTGTTGAGTTTTAAATTATCAACAAAATGATTTCACCTAAAGACTTTCCTGACAGCTTTTACTATTGTAGGTAGAAAACAATTAAAACCACAACGAGAGAGAGAGAGAGAGAGAGAGAGAGAGAGAGAGAGAGAGAGAGAGAGAGAGAGAGAGAAACCGTAAACGAAATAAGCGACAGAATTCGCAAACAAATTAAGACCGAGTGAGACGACAACAATCCTAAAACGGCGGAGACTCTCAGCAGCCAATTAAGTCTCGGCCCCATAAACCCTTTGATACCTGTAATTCATCTCCAGGTGCAAACAGCATCAACAGCGTCTCCACAATGTGACGTACACAAGCAGATGACAGATTGACGAGCACTCCAATCACGCCCCGACGTCTGATCTTGCCTGATGACCACTAAGACGGGAGATTTGTGAGGTCTTTACATTGCTGTTATTTTTGTTGTTCAACATGAGCTAACATTCGCTTGGATCAGACCAGGCGAGTCATTAACTTCCTAAGCAAGAGTATAAAGGATGGAATGCCACATGCGAAACCAGAAAAAAACGTTGTGAAGAATGCAATTATAAAATGATTGGAAATTAATAAATAAAACTATATACCTATATGGCTGTAAGATAAACATTACGGATAAATGGGTACTACAGCCTAAAATGGCGCTGTCAACCTCCTACCGTAAAAAGAATAAACATATCGAATGTACAGTGTACACACACCTGTATGCTATATATATATATATATATATATATATATATATATATATATATATATATATATATATATATATATATATATATATATATATATATATATTATTTATATGTATTGTATATATATATATATATATATGTATATATAATTTATAACATGTCGAATGTCCAGTGTACACATACCTATATATATATATATATATATATATATATATATATATATAGTATATATATTGTATGTATATATATATATATATATATATATATATATATATATATATATATATATATATATATATATATATATATATATATATATATATAAACTTGTCATTTAGCGTCACATCCCATATTAGGCATTCAACAAAGCCTCAAAATATTCACTCCATCGACCCTAAACTACATCTATATTTGCATCCTCAATTCTGAGATCCACTTGCTCATTAACCTCCCTCTCGGTATTTAGGCGACCTCACTCTACAACTTTTCTTGTTCTCGCGAAAGCCACACTGTTCTTCTCCCCATTTTTCATCTTACCCCTTCTTTTTCTCTTTCACCTTCTTCACCACCTCATCCATCCTCCTGTTCTCCTGTACAGAATCATCCTTTCTGCTTCGCAACTGCACCCCAAATAAGCTCCTTCTTTCCACTAAATTCCTCATTCCTCATCCTCGCACTCATTGTTTTTATCCTGTCACCACAGCTTCTTAAAATCACAAACAAATCCTGACTCCCAATATAAATTGAGAGGTAGATACACATTTAATACTCTTTTCCTGCTGGAATCTAACTTTCAAACTTGATTAAAATAACGACGAAGGCCTCAGTTTATCACACCATAAAATTATAAAAATATGTGAAAAAATGTGCATCAGACGCGTATAAAAACTATAATTATATATGAATACCTCAGCCTAGTCGATACTGGCAGGCTCATGATTACAATGAGCAAACACTGAAAAACCAGAGGAAGTCTTTGACGATGCAAAATTCATCAAAATAAAGGAAAAAAGATAGAGATGTGAAACAATGTAACAAAAGCCGTTGTGATAAATATTCGTGAAGCATTTATGGTTAAAGTAGCCAAAGAGGCTCAAAATATTGATGAAAAACTTCACAAAAATTGGGACGTATTGGAAGTTCCTTAATTGACGGAAAATATATAAAAAGATCGACGATAATGGTACATGAAAAGCAAGGATAGCATAATAAAATATATCATATAAAATTACAGAAATACCCTTATTAAAAAACGAAAAACAAGAAACATTAAGCACCAAATGATATGATTCAACATTTCCTAAAAAGTACTTAAAACCAAAAATATACAATCAAGAACAGTAAAAATACGAAATAGTTTTGTCCAATGCTAAATTTCTGAAACAACCCCATGAAAGGCGGACAGATAAAAACAATGTTTAGGAAACCTTAAGGGATGGGCAAAGTAATGTGAAAATTCGACGTACTTCTGCTGGGTTCATGGAGCATCTAATATTGCAGAAGTCGTCTAAGATAGTTCTTCCTTGTTTCGGCAGCTGTGAGGGCAATGATTGTTTCCTTGTCTTTCTGTGAAACCAACACCTTCATTGAATGTGAAAGTGACTGTGGTGTGTCTTTTCTCTGGAGAAATTCGCATGAAATATAAAACAAGTTTTTCCCTTCAAAACCTCTTTCAGTTCATAAACCAAGCTTTCCACTCAGAGATTCAACCGCGATTCATAAGAAAAAGTTTTCCTCATGGAGTCTCCCCTAACTCATAAACAAGGTCTCTCCTTGAGCAAATCGCCCTAACCACTCAAATGCAAAGTTTTAGCCCTCAGTCTCGCTCTCGGCTCGTATAGGTAAGGCGTTTCGGGAGAGAGGTGGCGCTGACGTTTGGGCCATTTAACTCATACAGTGACATGTTGGACTCAGCCAGAATCTTCTGGCTGACAACAGTGCCACAATGGAGGGCGGGAGGCCAGAGAGAGAGAGAGAGAGAGAGAGAGAGAGAGAGAGAGAGAGAGAGAGAGAGAGAGAGAGAGCGAGAGAGAGAAGAGAGAGAGACACACACTATATATATATACACATACAAAACACATACAAATATATATATATATATATATATATATATATATATATATATATATATATATATATATATATATATATATATATATATATATATATATAGAGAGAGAGAGAGAGAGAGAGAGAGAGAGAGAGAGAGAGAGAGAGAGAGAGAGAGAGAGAGAGAGAGAGAGAGTTTCTCTTCTCTTAGTTTTAGATTAGTCACTAATAGAGTCCAACATGCCTGTGCAGATACAAATGATTTCTGCAGCAAGAGAAAGAAAATCTACTGACACATATCTGTTCCATCCCTTTGGGGATATGAAATCACCTCGTCGAGGCCGTTTTCCATGTAAACACGGACATTATTTGTAAGTTATTAAAAGCTATGATGCTAGATCTGACTTTGGAACTGGACTCGATGTGCCAAATAAAGTTAGCATCACGACCTATGTAAGTAAGCTTTGCTGAAACGACCAGTAGCATCACGTCTTGGCATTTCTGAGAGAGAGAGAGAGAGAGAGAGAGAGAGAGAGAGAGAGAGAGAGAGAGAGAGAGAGAGAGAGAGAGAGAGAGAGAGAGAGAGAGAGAGAGAGAGAGAGAGAGAGACACACACACACACAGAGAGAGAGAGAGAAATGCTCAAAATTACATTGAAAACATTCAGCTGTTATAACTAAACGATATATAGTTTATAAAGGTCTTAGAGAATAGCAAATGGAGAGGAATAAAATCTACATCAGTATAACAGAAATATATCGAAAAGCATTCAAAAACTATACAGGTTCAAAGGCTACCAAAAACTCTGTTATAATTTTCACCTCAGACATCAATATCAAACTTCATTATCACCATTAATATTACGCTACTGAGAAATCTTCCATAAACATAATGCTTTCATGTGAAAAAGACGGGCACAAAGACAAAATAATATGCAGGTAACATTGAATAAACATCAAACGGAAAAAGAACAAAAGTGCATTTTGTGTGGATGATGTTACTGCCATTGTCAACGGTACTTTTGTTTTATTTCCTGCCTTTATTGGCGTGGCCTTCACCTATACGGGAAGCCTAATGAATTAAATACACCGCCATACTGACACAAACACACTCGCCAAATGCATTTATATATATATATATATATATATTTTATATATATGCATCTATATACATATAGATTTGTGGTAGCGATGAAACACAGCCACCTTTAAAAGGTGCAATCAGCCAGAGTGGTGCAGTGAATGGGAGGTGCAGCACTCTGCAAATGTTTGCTAGGCTTGCGGATCTCTATCGGCTAACCACCCACCTTTCCACGCAGATGTAGTTGCGTGCCATCAAGAAACAAGGCGTGGAACTAGCAACCCCATTCCTAGAAACTTCCTAGCAAAGGTCTATGATTAAAAAATGTATATATTAAAAAAATGTTTATATTAAAGTTGACATTATATCTAATGTAAAATGAGTCTTGCTTTTATACGGGTTAATTATTATGGTAAAAGCCCCAACAGCACTCCAACTCCCCTAAATGACAGAGCGACGAATTAGTCCCAAAACTAGAATACAACAAAAAAGAGAGAGAGAGGAAAGAGAGAGCATTTTATCACCGAGAGCCGCTAACAAACTCGGGCTACGTCAAGGGGGAGAGAGAGAGAGAGAGAGAGAGAGAGAGAGAGAGAGAGAGAGAGAGAGAGAGAGAGAGAGAGAGAGAGAGCGTGACAGATGAAATTCTTCTTCCGAATTAATATAGAACTCATGTTCTTGGCTGACGCGGATTTGCAGCATCAACCATCTCTCGCTCTCTCTCTCTCTCTCTCAACACTGTTCTACTCCTAAAAGATGCTTTCAAACGAATATTTCCCTCTCTCTCTCTCTCTCTCTCTCTCTCTCTCTCTCTCTCTCTCAACACTGTTCTACTCCTAAAAGATGCTTTCAAATGAATATTTCTCTCTCTCTCTCTCTCTCTCTCTCTCTCTCTCTCTCTCTCTCTCTCTCTCTCTCTCTCAACACTGTTCTACTCCTAAAAGATGCTTTCAAATGAATATCTCTCTCTCTCTCTCTCTCTCTCTCTCTCTCTCTCTCTCTCTCTCTCTCTCTCTCTATATATATATATATATATATATATATATATATATATATATATACATACACACATACACACTCTCTCTTCTCTTATAAACCTACGCAATGTTTTCAATGGATATCAGTCGCTTCTCTTCCCTACACACAGCCCTTCCTCCAAGCACTCCTGTGGTACCTGTTAATATCTTATCTTTCTATACACACCCTACACAGCTGTAAGCGAAATGGTCATGGAGCTATTGGTGTTAAATGCCATTACACCAGTCATTTATTATAACATATCCATCCTTGAGTAAAGAAGCAGATCTGGGATTACATACTCTACCTCCTCCGTTTAAGGAAATACGGAATCATTATTCTGCTCTAATATTCCTCCTGGTATCCAAGTTGTACATTTTATATATATATATATATATATATATATATATATATATATATATATATATATATATATATATATATATATATATATATATATATATATATATATATATATATATACATATACATACATGTACAAGTACTGTATCAAATAACCGTAGTATGGGAGAGGGTCGAGAAGTCCGGACTAGGAAAGTTACGTAACGTCCCAAAGTCCGGACCAAGGTAGCATACCTACATTCTGCATACTAAAATAGCGGCTAGGGTGACAGAGAAATGCCCGAGGCTCGACGACGGTAAATATTAAACGTGGTTTACATTGACATGAAATATCAGTCACACAAAAATAACTATACTGATACGCATTTATATTATATATATATATATATATATATATATATATATATATATATATATATATATATATATATATATATATATACATATATATATATATAATATATATATATTATATATATATATATACATATATATATATATATATATATATATATATATATATATATATATATATATATATATATATATATATATGTGTGTGTGTGCAGGCAAATTTACATATGTACTTTTTTCCTTTCCTACACACATATATTATACCAGTTTATGTCAAAATATATAGTGCAATTTTCACATACCTCCACAGCCAGATTTAAAACTATGAGGTGAGATGGCAAGCTCTAAGCCTCTGATGTAAAACGTATAAGTGGGAAAGAATAAAGACTGACAGCTCAGGTTTATGTCAAGTGACGAGTTTGAATGCTGTCACGATTAAAGATGACTCATGCCACAATGTGGACCTTAAACTCCAATACCAGTTCGCAGATCCAATCTTTATTCGTAAAAGCACCATTCATGCATATGACCTCAATACAGTGGTACATAGAATTCTTCTCTATTCATGTTTATAGTGAGAAACACGTGCATTTGCAAACATTCTGTACACTGGGAGAAGGCATTTTGACAACTGATGAACACTAATTATATGAGCTGCCTGCAATAAATAGATGTAATTCTAATAGTGTTCTGCTTAACGGTTGCATATGGATAGCCATCAAGAAGCTCTTGTGAGATGAGGCGAACTCATAGAATCCAGGTGATGAGACTAACTTTTGATAATGAGGAAAGTGTTTTCGGAAAAAGAAGTGTTTCCACAAAAGACCACTGATGATGCGAAGAAACTGAAGTATGGATATAGGTGCTGGTATTGAGTGTTTCCAAAAAGACAGGTAAACTCCGATGATGGAAAAAGTATTCATAAAAACTCAGGTAAGCACTGACGACGGGATAGGTACTTACAAAACACTGTTAAACGCTAATATGGGAAAAATATTTCCAAACACTGTAAAACCAATATAAAGAGTATATTCGTAAAACGCTGATAAACAGTGATAACGGGAAAGGTCCTTCCAAATCACAGGTAAGCTGATAATGCGCAAAGTATTTTCAAACACTGGCAAACACTGATGATGAGAGAAATATTTCCAAAACACCGGTAAACAGTAATTCCAAAACGCAGCTAATACTAATAATGTGGAGGGGTATTCTAAAACTGGTAAATACTGATGATAAAGTATTTGCAAAACACTGGTGAACACTCATGATAAGAAAGGTATTTCCATAACACTGGCAAGCACTGATGATGCTACGAGTGCTTCCAAAACATTGGTGAAAACTGATGAGGGAAAAAGTATTTCTGAAACATTGGTAAGCACTGATTATGTTAACTGTGCTTCCATAGCATAGGGTGGGTGTGTCTGGAACATTCGTAAACACTTTATGGAAGATAAGGGGCTTCTGAAACATTAGCAAGCATAGGTGGAAAACTCGCACAATAGAATAAGTGCTTCTGAAACACTGGGAAACAGTGATGATAGGAAGGATGTGTCTAATATTTTGGTAAACACTAATGATAGGGAAGACTGTTCCAAAAAGTAGGTAGGCCTACCCATGCGTAAAAATTTATTGAACTTAAAAATTTCATGTGTGCTTGAAGCCCCATTTAGAGGCTTGAAATTAAGCTTACCACAACTGAAATCCACAAAATCTCAAACTCCTAAATATTAAATAAATACTTCAAAGGGTGTATTACGTAGCTGCAACAAAAACAGTATTAAGTATTAGGCTAACAGCTATCAGGGGAATAAGGGCTTCAAAATGGAACACAAACATAGCACCTACACTTCTATTTCCTTAAAGGCTTTTAAGCAATGGCACGTACCCACCCACCCACACACACACCCACCCACACACACACACACACACACACATATATATATATATATATATATATATATATATATATATATATATATATATATATATATATATACACATATATATATAAGACAATAAGATATTTTGTTAGAACAGAATTCCATCTAATAAAGGGAGCCTATAAAAGCGCCAAATGGGTAGAATTTGTGGCGTTATGTTTCGAAGACAACTGTGTTCCTCAACTGTCCTTTGAGGAAGACAGTTGTCTTAGAAATATAACGCTTTAGTTTCTACCCTTTTGGCGTTTTTATGGGTTCCCCCTATATATATATATATATATATATATATATATATATATATATATATATATATATATATATATATATATATATATATACATATATACACACACACCTGTGTGTGTGTGTGTAAATCTCTTTGTAAAGAAAACATCTGAAAAACTAATAAAAAAAAAAAGACCTTGCAACCTGCCTGTGAAACACGTGACATGAAGTTAAAACTATATACTACACACACAGACATGCAAACATACAAACATACATACATACATATACATACCCACACACACATATAATATATATATATATATATATACATAAGACAAAAACATATCCAAGAAGAGGTAAAAAGAATTATACGTTTCAAAACCAAATTAAAATTTACGAAAACTTATCTTGACTCAAAATCATGCAGTGTACGAACAAAGGTAATTGAGCAGAGCCTGTTTCTCCGAACTAAAATTCGATAAAAGGGATGTAATTGTGCGTGGGACGCAAACCTCAGCACGGATGCCCTTTCCAAGGCTATAGGGCATTTAAGAGTATGGAGCCATGAGAAGAGTGCCAAGACGGTGCCAGCTACAAACACCAACTCGCTCTCTCTCGCCACCTGCCATCGGCATCCGAGAGAGAGAGAGAGAGAGAGAGAGAGAGAGAGAGAGAGAGAGAGAGAGAGAGATGTTTAGCAAAACAAAACTCGAAGGCAAGTTCAAAGATGCGATCAAACTGAGAGAGAGAGAGAGAGAGAGAGAGAGAGAGAGAGAGAGAGAGAGAGAGAGAGAGAGAGAGAGAGAGAGAGTCTCTAGCCAAACAAAAGTTGACGGCAAATCCAAAGATAAGAACAACAGAGAGAGAGAGAGAGAGAGAGAGAGAGAGAGAGAGAGAGAGAGAGAGAGAGAGAGAGAGAGAGAGAATCAACTTTTATAAGATAACGAAGTAAAATCCTGGTAAGCAGATATCCACTATCAAAATACATACGTACAACCACATAAAGACGCGGGTTTAGCTTTAGACGGGACACAATGGCATCAGGTTACCCAGGTAATGGCACATCAGGTAATGGGGCATGAGGTAATGGCCCGAAACTATTATTAGACGGAGTAGGCCGAGATGTTTGTAGGTCGTGTGACTCAAGAGCGAAGTATTGTAATTCAGGTGTGTGTTATACACACAAACAGACACACACACATCACAATAACCAAGGGCATAATTCAGTCCTAATGTGAAAAGAGGGACAGAGTATTTCTGGAAAAGAGACTTAAACAATTACTCCGTCCCTCCCCCAGCCCAGCCGAGCATGAGTGTGTTACTGTATTGTAGAACTTGAAACCCGTCGTATGACGCAAGAGGTGTCTTGGTAACTCCAGCACGAAATCTTTCCTGATATTTGTCTTCCACAAATCTCCACTCCTCTCCAGATTCCCTTCTCGTAGTTCTCATCCAAGTGGCATATAACTTGACTGAAATCGTACCGAATGACCACCATGTGAAGATTGTGTAGCTCGCCGAAGAGCTTTCGACAGAATAATACTTACAATTAACTCGCCAAGGCAGTCCGGTTTTTAAATTAAATGGTAGTATTCCCCACTTCGGCGGAGCAACAATGACGCCTGCCTTATCGAGGTCGTCCTGCTTTCAATTCTTTTGTTTATTAATTGGTAAACATACTCTGACAGAGTTCAGATCGATTAGTCTACGTCCATTCTTTCTCACATCCTCCAAGTAACTGTAGCCCACAACAGGCGAACAATCGAGTACACAATTAGCTATAACTACCGATGTCCTGGAGCCACTAAGAACTGTAAGTTGATATCTATAAAAAAAAAAAAAAACTTGTAATGTCTTGCACAATATACATCCCACTGAGTAAATTTAGCCTTGATGACGTCTGGGGGCTCACCTACATAACTTGTCTATGACTTATTTAAAAAAAAAACACTATTAAACATTCATTATGTAGAAGCTTAAGGCTTATTTCAGATTCACCTCAAAAGTTAGCGCAGTGTTCCTAGGCCCATACACCTCCTTTCTACTAAATTTCGCTGAACTCCATTCATAACGCTTCAGGTTTCTTGCGAATAGAAACAATCAGAACACGACTCTATACGTAACATCTGCATACCTGCGGCAACGAAGGTAATAAAATCATTGCAGGTCTCGTGACATGTTGAGAATTAAGCCATACAGCGTCGTATATCAAAAATGCAATTATCCTTCACATGCACCCATTTCGACGACAGGCGTTGCAAAATACAGAATTTGTGATTATATATATATATATATATATATATATATATATATATATATATATATATATATATATATATATATATATAATATATATATACACACACGCATGCCGTGTATGTAAATATATATAGGCCTATATATATACACATGCTGTGTATGTACATATGTATACATCATAGAGAACAGGCATACCTATATAGTTGATTCCCAGGTTACTTGATGCTTGTCACGTGTAACGAAAGCTCCTTTTTAATTTAGTTTACCGAAATGCAATTCCCTAAAGTGTGCACTCTATTCTGGCTAGCAATATAAACATTCCACAAATTGTTCGTGATTAATTGGGAACAAATATAAAGACTAAAACAAAACAATAACAACTGGACACACTCACTGTTGCATATGCATGTTACAACTGAAAACCTGTCCAACTTCATCAGTGTCGGATGACATTGACCACAGCATTCCTACACAACCTTACATTCGCTGTTATTTGCCTGTTCATGTCACGTTCCCTTCCAGAAAAATGGGAGACTGCGTTGGAAAATGATTAAGTATGGAAAAATAGGAAAAGATGGTCCTAGCTAATGTGAGGGCCATTCAGTAGGCGTCACCCAGAAATCAATCATGATACAAAAAGTTCGAGATATTCGGGTTAAAACTAATTCTACATGTAGGCCTATTCATATACATCGCCGACGACAAAGACACATTAAACTGTATCTATGACAGAGCCTAAAAAAATAGCTAAAATACATTTTTACTCTTACTGGGGCACAGCCCTGCCTTAATCTTCTTAACCGAACCTATTACACTGGTTGTAGTAACCAGCCATAAAGCAAGTACATTTAACCAAAGCTCCTTGGCCTAGCATAGCCTGACCTAACACAAGCATGATGCAGCTCAACTGGTCAAGGGATGCCGTAACTCAGCAGTTTATTCTACCCTAACATAAAGTCTCCACAACGCAGCCTATAGCACAGACACCATAACCATGCCTAATTTGATCTATGGGTGTAATTTTATGTCGTAAGGCTATATATAACCAAATGTGAGAGAGAGAACCAAACTTTCATACATTAGCTTTAACCTAACCTGTCCCTGATCACTTTAACGTAAACTGATATGCTAATGCTGTATAATAATTTCTCAAAGGGGCACCTTAACTTCATATACGTGTGGTGCAGTCAATTCGAACGTGTCACAAGAACACTTTAACCTAAGAAATATCTAGGTTTCATAACCTAACCTATCACAGAGAACCTAAACCTGACCTAGCATACAATTGGCAGAACATAATCTGTCACTAGGACACCTCAACATAAGCCTACATACACAGTAAGTGCTGTAATTAACCTGACGCAAGAGCCCCTACAGTTCCCATAATCTAATATGATATTGTTACAAAATCCATTACATAACACAGATTACCAACCAGTTCTGAAGCTTCAGTGTCTTTTTCGAAAATACAAATAGAGTTTTCTGATAATATTTTTACAATAATACATTTCTCATTCTTCCAAGTGGCGGGACAGGGTAGGCTGCATGGCAAGTTTAAACTATGAATTAGTTTTGAAGTTTCAATATAAAAACGCCAGAACATACGCATGCACACGAACACACGCATACGCAGCGTGTCTACATATTGTATGTGTTACAATCACTATGACCTCCTTTCGTCAGGATTTCTTCACACTTTTGGATATCCTTGTCACTACAAAGCCTTGAATCAGGAATGAAGTGCTATGGAAGAAACTGCTTAACCTCAACCTAAGCAATCCTGCGCGAGTGCGAATCTCACTTTGGAAGCTCAGGCTTCATTTGTTTGTCGTTCATTTACGATTCTAGGCTTTATGGAACTAACTGCATCCTAAAGGTGTGGAAAATCGAGAAATTTTGAGTAGTAAATGCGGTTAGCATAAATATACAACTAAGCCTATCTGATACAAGTTACTAGGTGTAGGCCTAGGCTTGATCTTTTTGTTTCAAAAGTTATATACTATATATATATATATATATATATATATATATATATATATATATATATATATATATATATATATATATATACTTTGGAACCATATATGTCCAAAACAATCAAGTTGTCTATGTCTGCTGCTCAATTGTATGGATAAATATTTGCACACTGCAAAACAATATATATATATATATATATATATATATATATATATATATATATATATATATATATATATATATATATATATATTTTTTTTTTCGCAGTGTGCAAATATTTACCCATACAATTGAGCAGTGTGTGTGTATATACAGTATATAGTATATATATCTATGTGTATATATACAATGTGTGTGTATCGGCATCACATGAAAACTTAAAAGTGTAATCACGAATATAATTTTCTGCCTTAATGTTATTAACTAAGAATGATAAGGATGCACGAGCAACGGTAAATACAGAGTCGAATTTCAATCCCTAAAATAAAATACAGTCATTGTCAACTCTGATAACAAAATATCAGTTTGGCAACGACAAGAACGAGAGGCATCATCTTACCTCATTCACGTAAGGCAGAGGAAGAAGAAGAAATCACGGAACGCAGACCATCACAACAAACCAACCGTCCTTCGATTCACGCAGCAAACGTTTAGGGACAGTCACCTTAAAATCTCCTCTTCTCAAACACACCATGATGAAAGGAGCTCGTAAATAAATCCTCCAACATGATGAGCTTTTCACTTCAAAAGAAGATACAAGAAAACATTCGAATATTATCGATTTTCACTCTTAAAAGACGAAACTTCAACGCACCAACGTCACTCGACACTCGATAAACGACAACTGGTGCGGTTGTTGTCCCCATTGGTGGTTCTCCCAGGATGGTACTAGGGAGGTATGCGACTATGCGATTATCGTCACTCACTCTTACAGGAGAACGCTAGGATGTTGGTTCCTCATACCCCATACCATGCTCTATGGGTAGAAAACGTCATTGGGCAACGTTTACGACAACAAACGTAACATCCACGGAAAAGATAAGGAAATCAAAATATTGCACCGCCAACCAAACTGTCTGCAGTTAGGATGTATATATACTTCGTAAGAGTACCTATCAATGGGGCCTTACCTCCCTATGCCCGTTTTTCTATGGCCAAATACATCGCAATTTCGCGAGTTTTAATTTCGCTTAAAAACACTGAGAATAACTCGCAATGCATCCCTGCTTTAGCAGCTTAATAAGCTGTCGTTTTCTTTTCATTCAGAGATTAACATCGTTAGTGATAGGTCTCTCCTGCTCTCGTAATTCTAATTGAGACGATGAGCTTCTCCCTCATGTATGAGAAGAACAGCTGGGCTGGATGCTCAGGGGCAGAGACGTCACGGATGACGTCACCGACCCACGCGTCACGATTACGTAATAACCGAAAAACAACCAGTTGCTTACCGGAAGATGGCTATTTTTCCCACGATATGGGTCAGGTTACTGTATATTTGCCGATCTGAATCAGCTATGTTACAGTCAATATCTATATTAAACGCTTACATTTAATGAAAAAAAAAGTTAAGTACAGAATTGTATACAACCAGGTTAGTGTTTAACGCAACATGCGTATGAGTGAGCATGAGTGTGCGCAATTGTATGTGTGCGTGAGAGATATATAGTAAAATTTATTTTCCCCCGCGGTCTTTAAAGCTCTGGCCATGGTGATGTTGTGAAAGCTCGGTTTGCAAGCTGATAGCCTTGTAATTTTTTTTACGAGCGTTAAATATTTTGCAATAATCTGTTTAATAAAAGTAAATCATTCCTCACTGAGACCTGCTATCATCCAGCCCGGTGCCAGATCTCTCACCACTGGCTCCTATAAAAGTGTTCAGATTAAAGGTGTTCTAGTTGAAGTGCCGGGAGGGTACATAACACCCCTAAAGCAGTCTTACCATGTCTTAATATTGCTGCCATTATTTATGATATGGATACAATTGAAATAACAATATCCACACAATTTCATGACTTCTTCCGAATTTGTATAAAAATCCATGACAATTCAAGTCTCTTATTATTATTATTATTATTATTATTATTATTATTATTATTATTATTATTATTATATTCCTGGACTCCCTTAAGGTCGTTGGTTTGTATTCAAACGAATGGTGAGAGAAGTCAAAGAAGTTGGACAGCTAGGTAGGAGGAGACCAAAGCAGAGAAGACTGATGAGAGGCAAAAGGCAGAAAGCAATGCAGCCTGGGGGTCTGAAAAGGGAGGTGGCTTGGAATCTTAGTAAATACAGCCAACATTGGCACACTGCAAGCAGTAACACCCTACGATGCCAAGCGATGTTGTTTTCGGTGCTGTAGTCACAAATGGAAATCTCTAGCTCATCGACAGGCTTGAAAAATATTACCTGTAGATTACTTTTAAAACAGTTTCCCCATCTCACGAGGTTGGAGGGGGTGTGGGGAATGACCTCGTCGAGGCTCCCCACAATGTGCGGGCTGATTTGAAAACAATGGAGTTAGGGAGAAAGAGAGAAAAGGGGAGACGGGGAGAGAGAGAGAGAGAGAGAGAGAGAGAGAGAGAGAGAGAGAGAGGTGAAATAATAACTACAACTTGATGCTGGTCATGTATCTAACACCGATAGCATTTTCGACGTTCTTTGCCATAGCTCATTATTTTAGGAGTCGTAGTAACCTGAATACCTAACAATCCTCCCCACTCTTCACACGCCCTACCACCACCAACCCCCCCCCAACCCCCGCCCCACCCAAAAAAAAATCATAAACACACGCCATACACTCTCTTGGTTTCTCAGGCTTCGTTGTGACCCGTTATTGCTAGCACCAAACTCTTAATGTCTTCCATTAGGTTCTAATAAGCAATGATGTTAGGGATGGAGTTGCTGGCCCTATGCCCATACTCAAAAAAAACAAACGCGCATGCGCGCGCACACACACACACAAGCTGGCAATTCACAAGTACTCTGCGGCCATAACGTAACGAACAGATGCACTTACGTACCTATCCAGCCATCCACCGAATAAGCGACAAATATTAAAAGATAGAGAAGACAGCGAGCTATTTGTGGCACCGTGCCCTGGCATCGTATGCCCATGGTGTTCCGACCCCACACACACACATACAGACGCACACACAAACACACTTACATACAGGTGTCTAAGGTCGCCCCTTCTCCTTATTTTTAGCCCCACGGTTGATCTATCTCATTTAGAGCTTTCATTAGGGGTGCAAATATGCGATGGGAATTGATACGGCCAGACAAATAGGCCCCGTTAAGAGATGACTCTGCTCTGGTGCCCGTTTCGGGTCGGAGGGACGATGCACTGGGTCGTTTGGCCTGCTATGGAGAGAGAGAGAGAGAGAGAGAGAGAGAGAGAGAGAGAGAGAGAGAGAGAGAGAGAGAGAGAGAGGGTGGGGGGAGGTCTGAAAGAAACTCGCTTCATTAAGAAAATCGAAAATCTTATGCAGAATGTCTTATAAATCAATTCACTTCACTCCGGTGAGGGTTACCTCGTCCTGGCTACATATGGTCTTAAGTATACCTTGGTATATATATATACATAAATACATACATACATACATATATGTATACCTTGGTATATACATACATATATATATATATACTATTATATATATATATATATATATATATATATATATATATATATATATATATATATATATATATATATATATATATATATACACAGTATATATATAGACAGATAGATAGAGAGATAGATATATGATCTCATAGATTTTGACGGGGTTCTAATGCCTCATGTCAGTCATTTTATTCTCTCTCTCGACCCATTTCTGATGAGACCCACAACAGCCACCTAATATCAGCTACATCATTCATTGCTTCGGTTAACGAAACACGACTAGATTTCCAAGAAAACTCGTTCATACCGCTCCTTTCCTCGCCCAGCTCGAAGATCGAGCGCGGGACTTTGGAACACGAGCGGAAGGTTCTGGTAGGTAAAATCTGTAACGTAGATCGAATTGAAAACGACTATATTGGGGAAAGGAAACGAGTGTGTGAGAGAGAGAGAGAGAGAGAGAGAGAGAGAGAGAGAGAGAGAGAGAGAGAGAGAGAGAGAGAGAGAGATTCTCAAACATTCTCCTTGCTTTTCTCACTCATATTTATGAGACACCTTCAGATCTGAGGCCTTGTCATCTTCCCCGTATCTGATACATATATTCGCAAAGCATTCCTTGATACTCATTCTTCATAGTCATTGTCTGCTCAAGCCTTGCGCGCGCGCGCGCGTGTATGTTTCCCTTTAAAGGCTGCGTGCGCATACTTTTATGTCTGTGTGTGTTTGAAGAGTGTGTGCTACATTTTTGTGTGTTTAAAGACTGTATGTTTACGCATATCTGACTGCATGTGCACACTGTGTACGTGCAAATACTGTGTACGCATCTTATCGCATGTGTGTGTGTGTGTGAGTGCAAGGGTTCGTCTTTTCGGTTTTGTGAATGATGAAACGAGCTGTTTCGATGATTCTTACTTGTCATAATAAGAAGATCCAGTTTCTTCTCTTTTTATCATATTTTACCAACATCTAAAGAATAGGTACAGTTAAGAAAAACAGACGAATGTTTCTAGAATAAACATGGAACGTCGACTGGACAGTATTTTCCATATAAGAAAAACCTAAAGGTCACAGAACCGTTCTGCTGTACCTTCCATTCCCAACCGTAGTATTTTGAATTGAACTGAATACAGAATTTAGGCCAAAGGCCAAGCACTGGGACCAATGAGGTCATTCAGCACTGAAACGGAAACTGACAGTAAAAGGTCTGAAAGGTGTAACAGGAGGAAAACCTCGCAGTTGCACTATGACTCAATTGTTAGGAGACGGTGGAAAGCAAGGCGGAATAAAGAGAATAAGAAAGGAGGTGCAGTAAAAGGAACGAAAGGGATTGCAGCCAGGGGCCGAAGGCACGCTGCAAAGAACCTTAAGTAATACCTACAGTGCACCGCATGAGATGCACTGACGGCACTAAGTTCCCTACGGGGACGTTCTCTGGGCTTGCCCTCTCGAAAGCAAAACACATTTGTGACCCTGACATCAAATGTGATGTCAGCTTGACATCAAATATAATGTCCGAGAGAAATGGGTTCTCATCAAATGGAAAGAAGCTTAACATGTGTTTATATTAACTCATCTTTCTGCGACAAACATTATCCCTTGGTCGTTAGTTTATAAATTAATAGTCTTGAGAATGAGTTAGTCTCTCTCTCTCTCTCTCTCTCTCTCTCTCTCATTCTAGACACACTCACGCAATGTGGAGAGAGACAATTCATCTCATAAGGTTGTTTATTAACTAATAATTTTGGGAGAGACTCTTTCTCGCTATCTGTTTACTTTGACTACCGAAATCTGTTGTTGGCAACTAAAGTTAGAAGCAGGTCTCCAGAAAGAGAAAATATTTCCCCTTTAATTATACATCGATGAAATATGTAGCTACCTAGTCTTGCCATCCTGCTCTAAACATCACAGACGAAGAACAAGATAAAATTAACTAAACAACCTCAGTCATCCAACCAGCGTTGCTTTGGCTACCATATGGGAAAGATGGGTTCTCTCTTCATTTCCTACCGGTTTTCAAGGCTTTCAGTTGAAAAAGTATTCAGTAATGCTAGGTAACAGATGAGTCAAAATTTTATTGTAGCCACTATAACACAAAACTGAAGAAGGTGACCGGTAGATTACATAATATGCAAAAGTATTCTCGATAAACGTGTTGATTCTAAATGAACCACCACTTAGGGTTACCATTTTTTATCAAGAATAAACTACTTAAATAAACAACAGACTAATTTTTCAACAGTACTCAATCGAATCTGGAGAGAAAATTGATTTGATTTATCAGTTCATCCAGCAAACGCCACTTCCCTTATAGTACTGGGTTCAGAAGGTACTTCCTTTCAGAAGCTCATCCAGTAATAAGGTTGCTGACCGGGCCACACCCCATCCAACAAAAAAAGAAAAATAAAACACACACTCACACACATATATCTCCATGACACCTGCAACTCATTACAGTCGGCTAATTCACAGCCTAGGTCTACAGGGGCTCAAGAGTGTTTGCCAGAATATACCAGATCGCTCCGTCTTCGCCAGGGATTAGAATCTAGAGCCTCTCGAAGAGGTTCACATCTTCCTGTACATTCACCTTCAATCAGGAAGCTATGTTTTTCGTTCCGTTCCTTTGTTTGTTTGTTTTTATTGGAATGGAATGGACTATAAAGTTTAGGCCAAAGGCCAAGCGCTGGGACCTATGAAGTCATTCAGAAGGAAAACTTCTCCGTTGCTCTATGAAATAATTGTTAGGAGAGGGTGGATAGCAAGATGGAAGATGATATGAATGGAGGTACAGTAAAAGGATGAAAGAGGTTGCAACTAGGGGCCGAAGGGACGCTGCAGAGATCCTTAAGTAATGCCTACAGTACACCCGTGAGGTGCACTGATGGCATTAACCCCCTACGGGGCTCATCAGTGTAAGTGTTGAAGAGTTGAAGAGACATGGGGTGAAAATCTGGAACTTACAAACCAACCGAAATAATAGAATTCACTGGCTGGTGGGGACCCTACGCCAAGGAAGACCGTCAGTGTGATAAAGCCTAACGTGGACTTCTGGACTCACACCAAACAAGTAAAAGTACGCCGAAGTTTCTTCGGCGCAATCGAGTTCTCTGTACAGCGTATAATACTGTATGAAACTCTCAGCCGCCGCCAATGAAACTTTCAGCCATAGCCCGGTAGTGGCCTATGTTGTTGGCACCTATAGCTGTGCCAGACGCACGATCATGGCTAACTTTAACCTTAAATAAAATTAAAACTCCTGAAGCTAGATGGCTGCAATTTGGTATATTTGATGATTGGAGGGTAGATGATCAACATGCCAATTTGCAGCCCTCAAGCTTCAGTAGTTTTTAAGACCTTAGGGGTGACAGAAAAAGTGCGGACGGACAGACAAATAGCCACCTCAATAGTTTTCTTTTACAGAAAACTAAAAAAAAGAAAACAGACGATCTCATTCTCTTGTGACTTCCCACCTGAAAAATGATTTGTTTCATACAGTTACTCGACTCATTATTCACCCAGGATATTTAATCGTTGTCTTATTTTTCTCTAAGTTCGCCGTTACTTAGTTCTACACTGACGTTAATATTAATTTATTTCAATTATCTTTCCATCTTCTTTTTTTATATTATCTTTTCATCTCTTTCCATCTGAAAGTCGGGTTTGTAAATGACTGGTTCAGTAAGTTTCTGTTTACGAATAATGATAATAATCCGAGATCCATTTTCATTTATTATGATAATGCGTCAATGTTTAAGTATAAAACCAAATAAACAATAATTGAATGGTGGATGATAACTCTGAATCACTTCTTCAGTCACGATCAAAATGCTTCAGGTATTTCAGTGCAACAATTATCCTGTAAATCCTTTTGTGCTAGAGGTGATAATGTTGTTATTGATTGAGCTGGTTTTATGCCAGCACGGGCTCTTGCTCACGGAGCAGCCCGTAAGGAGAGGTGATAAACATTCCTAAGCAACTGATGACTCAACATCAACACTATCGTGTTTATCAAACGCCGCTATCAGAGTTTTAGTTTTCTGCAAAGAAAACTGTTGTGCCGGCTTTGTTTGTCCGTCCGCACTTTACTCTTTCCGCACTTCTTTCTGTCCGCCGTCAGATCTTAAAAACCACTGAGCTAGAGGGCTGCAAATTGATATGTTGATAATCCACCCTCCAATCATCAAACATTTTAAATTGCAACCCTCTAGCCTTAGTGGTTTTTATTTTATATAAGGTTAAAGTTAGCCATAATAGTGCTTCTGGCAACAACAGAATAGGCCACCACCGGGCCGTGCTTAAAGTTTCATGGGACGCGGTTCGTACAGCATTACAGTATATACGCTGTAGCGGCTGTTTATTTTTCTGATACTTCTTGACCTCATTACGAAAGGAAATCAGTTTGTACAAATGCTGCCCAAAAATTCTAAGCAAATAATCGGTTCTTATTAGCATGACAATTATGGTGAAGATCTTCACCATCACCCCTAACCCTTTACATCACTATCATAAAGCCTTCGACATTTTCCTTTCCTAATTATCGTTATATAATGATAAATATTAGGGTTAGGAATACCGTCGCCCATTATAACTTCGCCATCAAAATGCCTTCAGTATTGTTTTGCTCTAATGATAGAAAATAGCAACAATCCAAACACCTACGTAACTGTATTATCACTATCACATTCACCGTTTAAACTCATCACCATCAATCACAGAGTTTCTATAAAAAGGCTGCCCATTTTAGAAAGAGTAATGACTAATCATTATCAAAATTTCGATGTCTATGATGCCGCCCTCCCGTCACTGCTAACGTCAGCCCGAGATCTCCTCTTCAATTCCACGAGTTTTATTTCGTTCTGTCAGCGGCCCTGCTCTGTTTATTTTCCTTGCTGGATGCGGACGTCATCCGGGAACATTGGCTAATGAGTCACGAGTTTAAGGTAGACCATTAAAAGAGAGAGAGAGAGAGAGAGAGAGAGAGAGAGAGAGAGAGAGAGAGAGAGAGAGAGAGAGAGAGGATGTCTTCCCTTGCTTCGTACACATAAACACAAGAATTTTTGTAACACATGAATATTAAGCTACAAATATCGTTTGATATCCAATTCACGTTATACATACATATATATGTATATAGATATATATATATATATATTATAATATATATATATTATTATAAATAATACATTTATATATATATAAATATATATGTATATATACATATATAATAAATTGTATTTATATATATATATATATATGTATATATATATATATATATATGTACACAAAATGTATATATATATATATATATATATATATATATATATTTTATAATTTTGTCACATACAAAATCGCAGCTTTTTTATGCATAATATTAAACCCCAAAACTCACTCAATGTCGAATTCACTATCACAACAAAAGGATGGCTGTCGCGGCAGATGTAAATTATTCCCCAGGTGTAAGCAATTCGAAATGGAGTGACATTCGTACCTTTATATCTGCAAATATGGAAATAAAGACAGATACACAGAAATCCCTTTACTTGTTAATAAAACTATTTCCCTTTTAGAAAACCCGAAGCCATGGCCAGGAGATTTCGAACAAGGAACCAAAGGAAATGCAAACAAAATTTCACAAAAGAAGCAAATAAGACAATACGATGGTAAACAAGGAAGACAATATTTTGCTAAGAAATTCAAGGTATTATAGTGATGAAGATGATGATGATGATGATGATGATGTTGATGGTGATGGAGAGGAAGAATATGAAGAAGAAGAAGAAAGAATTTGAAAGCTTGCCAGTTCACTCTTATTCTTTTTAGTGTGCCGTATTTAAACTGTGTGTGTCAGAGAGAGAGAGAGAGAGAGAGAGAGAGAGAGAGAGAGAGAGAGAGAGAGAGGTAGTGCTTGTGTTTAAGAGCGAAACAGAAGGGGATTACAGTATGAGAGAAAGGGAAATTTAGATATATGAGAGAGAGAGAGAGAGAGAGAGAGAGAGAGATAGTTTACTCTATTCGTAAAAATTTTTACCATCACAAATACGGAAAGAAATTCTCCATGTCTTAAAGTAAACCAATATTAATACAAGTAATTCAATACACTAGTTATTCCGAGGGTATGCGAAAATACATTGAGTATAAATGTCGTTTTAAATGTCAGGTTTAATGGTGGGTGAATATGCAACCTTGTTTATAATGGCGAATCTCAACTTTGTCGACAGAAAAGGACTGCATATATATATATATATATATATATATATATATATATATATATATATATATATATATATATATATATATATATATATATATATATTTACAGGCCAGCCAGGGGCGTTCAGAGGGTTCAGATGAACCCACCCCCAACAGAGCACCTGAAGTTCCACCTGGCCAGTGTTGCGAAAATGGATGCGAAAGTATCATCTGAATACCTTTTGAAATCGCTGTAGATTTTTACGACGTTGAACTCTCAATCACAGCAACTTCACTGCTTGGAATTATGCCTTCTGTCATTTGTGGTGAAAAGCAGTGAACCTGAAAGATGCCATTGAAACATACAGTTCTGACCTGCCTTCACCAGAACTGGTGAACCAAGAGATCGTGCGATGGAAGGAGAAATTTTTAAGGGTTCCAAGTGAAAACAGGCATGGTACCCAAGCACCAGTAATAAGGGAATGTGACCTAGGATTTTACTTTAAACAGCATGCACCCTACAAGTCACATCCTGCGAATGTGAGCGGAGTGCCAGTGTTATGGGGTACCTTCACACATGCATGTGTGTCCCCAGCATGACTGAGGACAGACTTACATCCTTGGTTCTCCTGCATATTCATTATGACAAGGTGGTCAACCTTGAATGGGTTGTAAAGCTGTCTGCAAAAGACACAGGGGAATGCAACTGGACTCGTTAATTACAATTAAAGATTAGGCACTTATTCTGTGCATGTATATCTTCATTAAAGTACTCAAATACATGTTGGTTTGTCTTGCTTTGTTCTCTGGAAAGTACAACCGTGTACAGTGCAAACAGTACTCCTAAAATGCTGGAGCTTCCGGGATCTTTGGCCCCTGGACCCCACTGGGGGCCTAAGCGGCACCCATGTCCCCGCCTTCAAAGTTCCATCTCACACCAACTGAGCCACCCCAGTTGTCAACCTGGCTATGGGCCTTATATATATATATATATATATATCTTGCACCATATATATATATATATATATATATATATATATATATATATAACTTTATCACATACACAATTGTTCTGTGCAATAGTAGAATTACTAAAAGGACCTCATTCAAACTGGATGGTATCTAATGGAGTATTTATTCAGAAAAAGTTACAAGCTTTCTTGGACACACAGTCCACATTATCAAGTATGCGTACAGTGACCAGACGCGTAGTCCAGTTGTATTTATATCTGTGTGCTGGGTCCTTTTAATCCTATAATCGCCTGGCTGCTCCTGTGTGACCCCCACCCCCTCGTGACCTTGGCCTTTCTCTACCCCCTTTCTTCCAGGTGTCCGTTTTTCGTGTGTTCTCTTGCGTTTTTCCTTCGTTTCCTTGCTACTGTGGAGTATACGATTTTTCTAGATATGCTGTCTTCAAAGCCGTTTCCGGTGTTCCCTGCCATTGTGTTGCTGGCGCATGTTACGAAGGCATTCTCTACAACCAGTCTGGCCATTTTCCTGGTGTTCCTGTACAGAAAACTCATATTTTCCCAGTCTCTTTTATGGTCATTTTCTCAGCAATGTTTGGCAACCGCCGACGTCGGATTATGATGCCTTATGTTCTGCAGGTGTTGTTTGCTTCGCTCTTTACAAGATTTGCCAGTTTCGCCATAGTGCCCATCATCACAGTCTAGACACGCTGCCATATATACCCCACCTCTAATCTCTTCCCCCTCTACAGACTTTTTGTTTCTAACTATTTTATTCCTAATGGTGTTTTTGTAGCTGCCTATCAATTTGAAATTATCTAGCTTCCTGTTGATGGGTGCAACAGAGTTGTTGTCCGGGACTGTAATTATTTTCTTCCATACCAAATGTTCCCTTTCTACCTTTCCCTCTCCGCAAAATAGTTTTTCCTTGCCTTGATGTGTGCCCACTCCCACCACTACTTAGGGTAACCTAATCTCCTAAAACTCTCCTCTAGGTAATCCAGCTCTTCGTCTAAAAATTCGGGACTGCAAATCCTATAAGCCCTAATGGCCAACCCTGTCATTACTCCTATTTTTATTTCTTTCCTATGACTAGAGAACCTATGTACGTATGAATTGGTGTGTCTCTTCTTCCTATATACCTTGAATTTTAAATTTTCCCCTTCCCTCTTTACTAGGACATCCAAGAAAGGAGTTTCTCCCTCCTTCTCCTCTTCTATTGTGAATTTGATGTGTTCATTTAGTTTATTTATGTTTTCTAGGAACTTGTGTAGATCTTCCATTTCTCCCTTGTAAATGATCAAGATGTCATCCACGTATCTTACCCATTTTACGATATTTAAGTTCCCTTTATTTACTTTGCCCACCTCTTCTTTTTCGAACCATTCCATAAAGACATTAGCTAGGATTGGGTGAAAGACTCGAACCCATGGCCACGGCAATTTTTTTCTTTATATAATGGTTTTCACCCCACTTGAAAACATTTGCGCTGAGGGCCGGTGTTAGCAGTTTTATTAAAACGTCATGATCTCGGTCGCATGTATAAACCCCTTCCTCCATATTCTTTTTTATTACTTCCATCGTTGTCTTGACCCATTAACAGGAAGCTAGATAATTTCAAATTGATAGGCAGCTACAAAAACACCATTAGGAATAAAATAGTTAGAAACAAAATGTCAGTAGAGGGGGAAGAGATTAGGGGGGGTATATATGGCAGCGTGTCTAGACTGTGATGATGGGTACTATGGCGAAACTGGCAAATCCTGTAAAGAGCGAAGTGAACAACACCTGCAGAACATAAGGCATCATAATCAGACATCGGCGGTTGCCAAACACTGTTGGGAAAATGACCATAAAATAGACTGGGAAAATATGAGTTTTCTGTACAGGAACACCAACAAAACGGCCAGACTGGTTGTAGAGAATGCCTTCGTAACATGCGCCAACAACACAATGGCAGGGAACACCGGAAACGGCTTTGAAGACAGCATATCTAGAAAAATCGTATATTCCACAGTAGCAAGGAAACGAAGGAAAAACGCAAGAGAACACGGAAAACGGACACCTGGAAGCAAGGTCTATAGGTTAATCTATAGACCTTGCCTGGAAGAAGAAGCGGGTAGAGAAAGGCCAAGGTCACGAGGGGGTGGGGGTCACACAGGAGCAGCCAGGCGATTATAGGATTAAAAGGACCCAGCACAGATATAAATAAAACTGGACTACGCGTCTGGTCTTGCATTACGGGCTGCTCTAGGAGCAAGAGCCCGTGCTGGCACAAGGCCAGCTAAATCTGAAACAACAACAACAACAGCGTCTGGTCACTGTACGCATACTTGATAGTGTGGACTGTTTGTCCAAGAAAGCTTGTAACTTTTTCTGAATAAATACCTCATTAGATGCCATCCAGTTTGAATGAGGCCCTTTTAGTAATATATATATATATATATATATATATATATATATATATATATATATATATATATATATATATATATTTTATGTATATAGGTCTACATATACATATATTATATACATGTATATATATATATATAATATAATATATATATATATATATATATATATATATATATATATATATATATATATATATATATATATATATATACACACACATATATGGGCAGTCCTCTTCTGTTGACGAAGATGGGATACACCATTACAAAAAAGGTTGAATATTCACCTACCAGTAACCTGACACTTACAACAATATACGGAAATTGTATTTTAGCATACCCTCAGAATAAAGAGCGTATGGATCGCAGGTACTAGTAATTGCATAAAATATCCTCTATCAAAACAAATGTATACTAGGTGCATCTTTTGTATACATACACCTGCACGTAAATCAAGACACACACGTACGTACATACATACATATATATACATATGTATATATATACACAAAGTTTTATAGTTATTGGAGAAGCTTTACCATACACTCCACAGTTCGACTGAACGGGCCATAGTTAATCACAGCCATTGTGTTAGTTCTTCCTGTTGATTGTGCTAGTTAAGTATGCGTCTCTTTGTCATCTCCTTGTTTTATTTACCTTCATCTGTCTGGTAATAACTGGTCTGGTTCTTTTCTATGTTCTTTTTTATAAGTATTAATTTCTGTAAAATATTACTTTACCAGCTAATGGGGCTTTTCAGATTTTCTTCATATGAATATTTTGTTTATTGTAATAATAATAATAATAATAATAATAATAATAATAATAATAATAATAATAATAAGTGCACTGAATTAATTATTATAACATATCTCTAAATTCTAGTGTAAAGTTATCCACCGTGTTATATATTGATATAAATACTTCGCTCCTCTAACGAAAGATTCTTCAAGTAAAAAGGCACTTTGAAAACAATAATAATAATGAATAATAATAATAAAAAATGCATAAAACTGACATAAATTAAATCACGTAAACCTTGAGTCGTAGAAACAACGAGATCCATTTTCTAAAATTAAAACAATACAGCTCGTTTCCTACTGTTAAAGGTAAAAAAAAACAGAACGCAAATAAACAAATATAAAAATCAGTCGTCAACCCACAGACCACGAAAAACGGCAGTTAAAAAAACCAAAGTTTATGTTTCCGGTTAGCGAGCAGTTATATGTTTATTCAACAGACATGGGAGATCGCGAGAGAGAAGAAAAAAAAAAAGGGTCTTCTTCTGCACTTCTTATCTTTATCTCGTTCTTTTCTTTTCGCTTACTTAGCTAAAAAGGGAGGACCTGTCCATTTGTATCTAGACTGTTTTAATATTTTTGGTGATTCGTTTTCTAAACCAGTTTCTTTCATCTTTCCGCTAAGGAATGAATTGATCTTCCGGGATTTGGAATCAGTGGCGTCGCTTTGGTTGGAGGGGGGCGGGGGGCAGCTCCCCCAGTCATATGCTTGGCGCCCCCAGTTGAAGTTCCCTTTGTAGCTAAACTTTAACCCTTACAGTATTTGATACATTTGCATATAGTAAGAGCTGAAAATGAATTGAAAATTGAGCTCTATCATTTCAAATACAGGTTGACTAATTACTAATACTATTATTTTCCTTCATTCACATGGCTATATACATTTGAGAATAGTACATTTTACTAATTACAGAACTGGTACCTTAGTTTTGTGTACTTTTATTTGGCCCCAAAAAAAATATCTTGGCCCCGCCAGCTACGTCACTGTTTGGAATCTGACTAAGCTTCTTCAGTCCTCAGATTTCGCTAATTTTGAAGATTACGTTTTCAATTGTGTTTGCGTGTATCAGCATGGCATCCCTAGAACAGGCGAACAGAGCTGAATGAAATTTGGCTGATTTATCATTTGGTAACCCTTCGGGCCTTACTAAATTTTTGGAGATATTTGTTGCCGAGATGATGACTTCTCTCCATGCAAACTATCTCGACTTTGTGTTGACTTCTCCCAAAAGTTTAACATCTCGCAAAGGTCAACTAGTGATTATGTCTGGAAACTTACACCTAATTCTTTCCGCACATTCTTGATGTAACCCGTTAACATCCACAAGTAATCCACAAGGAGAAATTAAGTTAGTTTTTATATGGATGTGCTTTGCAGCCTATATACTACTTTCACCTAGCCTTGTCTTACCTCACGTGACATAAGCATATTTAATTCTTACCAAATCAAACTTGAACATCCATTGCCTTGCCTAACCTAATTTTACCTTAAGTTACCTTACTTAGTCTAAATTAACCTAACCTAGCCTAACTTAATCTCACTTTTGCCTCCATCTTACCCACCCTAACCTTACCCAAGCTGAACAACCTTTCCTTACCTTACCCAGTGCAACCTACTCGTCCAACCTTAACCAGTTTTACTTTCCATTAATTTTTGTCTATGCGTCCCACCTTTTAAAACTTCAGTTTTTCATCTGTTTTAGTTTCTATTTATCTTTTTTAATGAACAGCATGACAGTGGACGACCCAACATTCAGGTATCGAGCTCCATCTCAGATATATCAATGCAAAAAAAAAAAAAAAAAGATACTGTACCTGAACCACGATGACTGGTTTAGTTTCCTCCTACCTCCTCTCACTGTCCTCCCTCTTTCTTCTCCTATCTATACTCTTTGCACCTCATCCTAAAATCCACAAATACCATGTTTAGATTTCTGCCACATTTAATAAACCAGGTAATAAAGAAATAGTTAACACCAACATAAACTGCCTTGGTTAACTTTCAAGAAAATGCCACTGAACCTGAACATTAAGAATTTCAAGAGCACTTCTGCATGATAATAATCGCTTACCCTTCGAGAGGCAGGTTTCTTGGACAACCTTCACCACATTTTCTCTTTTGGGCTTGACCTTAACTAGGCTACGTTATTTATTTCCTAGTATTTTCATGTCTCTGGCAGAAAAGGGTAATTGACGCACCTTTTTTATCCTACAGGCCTAGGCTACTGAAGCCCTGAAGTTACCAGAATCTTCGGTTTCCTGCAGAAAATCAAGAACCTTTTGGAGCGCCTTATTTCCTACAGATCAGCAGAATGAATCTTGCTAGCTGCTGATACAAGTCCATTTTTTAAATATCTTGACAGATCTATTAGTCATCGCAAAACATTCAATCACATAAATTGTTATTAGTCTTGACTGCTCTTGACGAATATTCACTGCATGAACTCAGTGTTTTTCAGACAACAACTGACAACCAACAATGCCCTTACTCAGTGTTGATACATCGACACGGATACGAAAAGCTATCGAACCAATGAAGTAAAGGTATCATGCCACAAGTCATCACCGAAAAGACAAAATAGCAGTCACCTATAATATGAAGAGGAGGTCAATACGTTTGGCGGCTGTAAAAACACAATCACTGATTCTCCCCTGCAGGATACTTCACAAAGAACTGACGGACTAGCCCCCGGCCCGATTAACACCACCAGCCTTCTAAAAGAAACGGTCTGTTACTACCGTCTCTCGATTACGTAAGGAACTTTGTTACGCCGAACATCGAAAGAATGTAGTTGTTGCTAGACATCCCGGGCGGCCATGGTCCTTGCTAATATAGTGTAATAAAAGCGCTCCGAAATACGTAAACAAGAGCATGAATTCCTGAAGGTGCCACCAGGAATTTTTCAGGAATTCGAGCTACAACGGAAAGCATGGCAGGGATACTAAAGAGAATCTAGCCCAAATCAAAAAAAATAAATCTATAACAACACAAAATCAGTTATATACTGGACACTCAGGTTACCAGGGAAAACATCACATGAGTACTAGGGAAGACTGAGCACAAAATAAAACATTATTCTGGTGAAGCAACTAGACTATGAAAAAAACTAAAACATAAATGCTAGAGAAAATTTTGCAGTAGTAAACAAAAATACCAATAAAAACTGAACCCAAACAAAAACGAATTCTTGTCATCATAGAAAAGTATTTTTAAGCTGACTGGGGTTCTTTTTAATGCATTGCAAGAATGACTATGTGAAAATCTTCACTAAAGAACATCTAAATATTCTAAGAGTTTTGAAAAAGCAAAAATCTGAATTAAAAATATATACCCTAAAAAATATATATGGGAGGAAATGAAGCTATCAGGAGCACACAGATGCACTTGTGTACCTCTGAGCTACTAAGAATGATACTGAAATAGCCAACAGGGCAATTAACATGAAAGTTGAAACAGAGGAGTATATGAGCATGCACTGAAACATCCTACCGTCACCAAGTAGTTGCTCTCCCGGGATTTAGGGTTAGAGGGCTCTTCTGTACCACCTGACCTACACTCCACTAAAGTCACCGTTAGTCCTGTGAAGGTCAACAACGGGACGGACTTTCAAAAGACTTTGAGCTCGGATTCTCTTTGGAAGCCCGGCGGACTTCCACCGCACCGCAGACGCCCTTCGGAAGCGGAAAAATAAAAACACCCTTGCAGCCGTGAGGGTGAGGGACACTTATGGCGACCTCGGAGGGGCACTCCGAAATAGCAAAAAAATACCCTTTTTTTCGCAAAGAAAAACTCCTGACGGAACCTCCGCTCGTCCGCCAGCAGGTTTGGGTAAAATCCACTCGAGAACACACTTGGAAACAAAAGGCATGAACAGAGACGAATGAAAGAACCTTACACAAATGAGAACCTGCCCTTTCTCTCGCTCCCCTCACTGTGAGAGAGAGAGAAGAACCGTCCAAGGTGAACGCCGGCCCAAAGGCTTCCTTCCTCCAACCGGGAGCCTGAAATAGAACTATCGAGGCCCTAAAGAAGAGACCTGTTTCTCTCACACACAGACAGGTGCTGCTCGTTTTCTATGTTTAGCCCCACTTTCTCTCTCTCTCTCTTTCTCGCTTTCTCTCAGTTGTTATAGAATACAGAATGAGGGAATGCATACCCTTCCTCTCTCATTATCAAGGCATACAGAACGAGAGAGAGAGAGCAGTCTCTTATATATTTGCAGACACATTCTTATATAAATTAGATAATGGGAAGCCATTTTAGCATTATACGTATATTGAAATAATAAACAAACTATTTTGGAGTTTATGTACTAGCTTACACTATGCGTCTTCTATGTAACCCCCTCCTAAAAGACACTTCCTGCTCCCTGTCTCGCTGATGTTATAGAAAACAACAGTTATAAGAACATCTATTCTATTTCTCTCTATGTCTAACTCTGACCTGTATCACGAAAATGAGACCGAAGTCGATAAACTTCGTCCTATGCATTACTGATGTGACCTAAATCTGAATAGCTTTTCCACGAGAAATACGGAGACGCTCTGATATAGGCAGGTAAAAATATACATTTTCTTGCGAAGGTCTCGGAGGGAGTCCAAAAATATGCCACCGCTGTATGAAAAAATACATCCTGAGGACGTGTATAAATGTGCTCTCTTATCCAAAGGTCTCTGGGAACGTGCAAAAGTCTGCAATTTTTATGTGAAAAACCTGAGGCTGTATGATACTATATTTGTGTAATTTGGAGGTCAATAGTCTGGCCAGTTAAATGTCTTACCAATTCCACGCCTGAATTATCAAAGAAAAAGGCGAGGAAAAAGAAGGGATCCGACCACGACGGGAGTGATGAACGATGAACCTGGCTCGTAAAATCCTCGTGAATTCGAATCGCAAATGAGACGGAAGAATGTCTTCAGCCACAATGTTTCGAGTTTTAAGGCTCAGTGAAAAACGCATCCACAATGGAGAAATAGTCAAAGAGGTGCGTCCATTCGAATACATCTAAAGGGATGGGTGCTTTTGCCGGAGGAAATGAAATGGTATTTTCAGTATGTCTGAAATACTGAATACGTGTTTGCAAAGACTCTGAAGTCTTGTCATTAAACAATAAAGTAAACGTTTACTCCAGTCAAGTTACAAAGGCTGTTAGCTAGCAAGGCAAGCTCCCACCAGAAAAGGATGTCCATATGTGGAAAAACGGAAAGCAAGAAATTCAGAAAGAAAATTTAACGTAAAATATCAGAGAGATTAACAAATTATAACACCGAAAACTAGCAATACAAGTCAGGAAAACTAAAAGTTAGTAACTGATAGTCCTTCCATTCAGCCAAAATCCCCTACGGTTTATTGTAGCATTACTGAAAAACAAAGAATATTAAAACAAACAAAACTACACAGACATCCAGACAAATGGTAGCCTACCTTTTCTTCCAAAACTTCGAAATAAAAAATGACTTTCCCGCAGTACAGAGTCACAGTTCATTGCCAGCTTACAACTACGGAACTAAACATTCATAATATACTATATAATATACTTACTAGATCTATATATTACAGGATCTGAAATAATAGTCACGGTCTTTTCCCTCGAAACTATTTTATTGCCAGAATGGAAAGAATTCACGACACATTCATCTATATGCATTCATTACAAGCAAGGGAATATCTTTTATTATATATATGTAAATGTAAATATATATATTTATATGTGTGTGTGCGTGTATATACTGTATATATATATGTATATATATATATATATATATATATATATATATATATATATATATATATATATACAGTGCACCCAAGGAATATGGTTATGCTATATTGAAAACTCTGTCCATTATTATGTATATATATAAACTCTTGTACAATTCCCTGTAAATGGCTACTACTTTGATGCTGGTATCTGTGGTTTGTTGGTTCCAAAGCAAAAGAATATTGGCATCCTATTCAAAGCATCTAGTAAAATCTCAATATCAAAGGGTAAAGCTTGACTTCAAGCACTGAAGGAATAAGCTGACATTACTAACAAAGGAGAGGATGAGATAATTAGCGGTACAGGTACTTGCTGGTTCATGAACATTATCGTTACGGGAAATACCAGTGGCTTCATCAGTAGGATAGGATTCAGTCATTACTTGTGAAGTCAGTACCAAAAGTGGTGTTTTTCACTTGTGAACTTACTGAGACCACTGGCTAAGATGCCAATAGCAGTGCTGGTGCAGCTATGTTCAGTCCTAGTATGGTCACTGATACCATTGTTAATAGTTATTAATAGTCACTGAGGCACTCATCGACAAAGCCGAACATAAAATTATTATCAGCAACAATTAGAGAAGTCACAGCTTTGTAAATTCCAACATAGTTAAGACAGATAGTGAATGAAATGCAAATTCCATAGTTAAAATATTTCTGAATAGACTTCAACATTAATGATATAACAGGATAAATATCTAATTACAAGTAACAGCAGTTAAAATACACATAGCACAGCTAAACAGCAACGGAGCAACTAGACTAGCAAGCGTCTAGACGCACGTGCGCCTGATCCACAGTAAAGAGAAATAGGGCATAGAGAGACCATTGAGTAATTTCATCATGTTCTTACCATCCGGTTGGCTTTCATTACCACAAGCCATTTTACAGACTGTTTAAAGTTAGCACTATATATGGGGTTATTGAGGATGAAGGTTTAGGCACTCTCAGTACAAGCTAAAAGGAATCTTTAAATTACCATATCTCACTCACATGAAGAAGCAATGGATTCAAAAGGTAATAAAGTAAATACTGTAATTCCTTTATATCTGACATGTTTGCTTTGACAACAATGCTCTTTGTATGCCCTTTTCTCCTTCGTATTGGATATTTTGGATTCCTTAACAAACATTGTCATTTGATAATATTGCAAGGAATCCCAGCAGAGGGACTTTAGAAATAATTAAACAATTGTATTTATACGTCCCTTAGTACTAATAAGGCTGGAAATCACTGAAAAAATGCCTAAATGAGCAAACCACATAAAATAAATGATAAAATATAGTATGTCTGGAATAAGCTGATATACTTCATAAGAATATATAGAATAAACTTACAATTAATATAAATGACGACATGAAAAGTTAACTCTACTCATGATATAGTATATGATATATATAAATGAATGACAATTTTGCTATGATCACATTCTTAAAAATGTGTAGCAATCTGAAGTCCAAGTCTATAATAGAGGCCCCACTCCGAGTTGAGTTCCTACTCAAAGTAAAAGTAGGTGACTTAGGGTACTAATGCAAAATGTGAATTTTTAGCCTTTCCAAGGTCCTGGATATCAAATTTATATGTTCATATACACATTTTATGCAGAATAGATGTAAGACTCATGGCCAGATGCTGAAAACATGTTCCTTCTATAATGAAAGACTAAAAATGTTGTAAAATGTAGCACTTTCTTCAAGAATAAAGTCACTTTCTTCAATAACAGAGTATCTCAAAAAGCTTATTCACTACAATAAGGCAGAGGGTGTTATATCTAGGAAATATCAAAACGACAGTCATAAAATTCACTTATTATGGTAAATCTGTGTTAAATGAGCTAGTTCTAAGGACTGCTACAGTTGCATTAGTATAAAATTGCTTGCTTAGATATCTTAACTGGGTTTTACAAAAATTACACTAGATTCTCTGGCATCAGTAATTTTAAATAGCTCATGCAACTTTAACAGCTGTGACATTATATGTGTACTTAGGCGGTACTCTTAAATCAAGGGCACGAAGGTTGCTAAACTCTGTGTAGTTTGAAGTTGATTCTGTGTTACCTTTAACAGGTATTCTGATACCTTCTTCCCAAAGATTATCTTGGTTCTTCTTCTCTACTTTGGGACGTCGACTGTCAAAGGTTTTGTATTTATCCTTGACCTCCGTTATTTCACCGAATGTTCCCTCCGGCTTTAGTGATGCACTGTGGCGTCTTGCAATGTTTCTCTGAGAGTCGAGAGGTTTGTATTTATCCTTGATTTCTGTTATTTCTCCAAATTCTCCTTCAGGTTTCAGCTTATCTTCATGTTTCTTGGCAATGTTTCTTTGTGGATTTAAGTTTCTGTAACTGTCATGCAATTCTGAAGTCTCACCAAAATTCCCTTCAGGTTTCAGCTTATCTTCATGTTTCTTGGCAATGTTTCTTTGTGGATTTAAGTTTCTGTAACTGTCATGCAATTCTGAAGTCTCACCAAAATTCCCTTCAGGCTTCAGCTTAGCACTGTGACGTTTGGCAATGTTCCTCTGAACTTCTAGTTGTCTGTACTTATCTCGCACTTCTGTCGTCTCACCAAACTGACCTTCGGGCCTTAGGTTGGCTGAGTGTTTCTTTGCAATATTTCTTTGACGCTCTAGTTCTCTGTAACTGTCTTTTACTTCTGTAATTTCTCCGAATTCACCTTCAGGTTTTAACATGTCACTGATGGGTTTTGCAATATTCCTCTGGAAGGGCAGTTCTTTGTACTTATCATGAGCCTCTGTTACCTCCCCAAACTTTCCTTCAGGCTTCAGGTTAGCAGAATGCCTCTTTGCAATATTCCTTTGCCGCTCTAATTCCCTATAACTATCTTTCACCTCTGTTATTTCCCCAAATTCTCCTTCGGGTTTCAGCATATCACCGACAGGTTTAGCAATGTTCCTTTGAGATGGTAACTCCTTATACTTATCACGAGCCTCACTTACTTCACCAAACCTTCCCTCTGGTCTTAGATTTGCTGAATGCTTCTTTGCAATATTTCTTTGAGAGTCTAATGGTTTAAATTTATCATGTAATTCTGAAGTTTCACCAAAGTCACCCTCTGGCCGAAGATTTGCAGAGTGCTTTTTGGCAATGTTCCTTTGTCGCTGAAGCTCTGTATATTTGTCTTTTGCTTCTGTTATACCTCCAAACTGTCCTTCTGTCTTAAGCTTATCATTGATCGGCTTCGCTATGTTTCTTTGAGTTTCTAGTTCTTTGTATTTATCCCGTGCCTCTGATGTTTCTCCGAAATTGCCCTCTGGTTTTAGATTTGCTGAGTGCCGTTTTGCAATATTTCTTTGAACCTCCATCTGTTTATATTTGTCTTTGATTTCTGTTATCTCGCCAAACTGACCTTCTGGTCTTAATTGGTCCTTTATTGGTTTAGCTACATTGCGCTGGGTTTCTAGACTGACATAATTGTCTCTAGCTTCAGTATTAGTTACAAACTGACCTTCAGGTTTCAGTTTTGCAGAATGACGTTTTGCAATATTTCTTTCTGCTTTCAGACTTCTAAATTGGTCATGCAGTTCTGAAACTCCACCAAAATTTCCTTCAGGTTTTAAGTTGGCACCATGCTTGGGAGCCACCATTCGTTGGGGCTCAAACTGTCTATATTTGTCACGAATCTCAGATATTTCTCCAAACTGACCTTCAGGTTTCATGGTGGCCTCATGCTTTGGGGCAATACTACGATGAGTTTCAAGCTCTCTGTATTTATCTCTGACTTCACTCAGTTCACCAAAATCTCCTTCTGGACGTAGATTTGAACCCATCTTCTTTACAACAGGCCGTTCAGCTCTAAACTCCCTATATCTGTCACGAAACTCAGACGATTCCCCAAATTGCCCTTCTGGTTTTAGATTTGTTGACTGACGCCAGATAACAGGGCGTTCTACACTAAATTGTCTGTACTTATCATGGAGTTCACTTGTCTCTCCAAAAGTCCCCTCCGGCTTCAAATTGTCAGAAATTCGGTAGGAGTAACGGTTCTGGCCTCCAAACAGGTGGAACATGGCATTATATTCTGATTCACCTTCAGTCTGTCCTTCAAGGAGGAGGTTTGTTTTTCCTCTCTTACGTTCAGGTCTAGAAGGATCAGTTGGTTGGTATTTGTCTTTAACCTCACTTATTTCACCAAATTTACCTTCACTTTTAAGATTTCCACTTAATCGTTTAGCTTTACGCTTCTCAGCCTGCTGACCCTTGAACTTATCTTTGACCTCTGTTTTATCTGTAAATTTTCCTTGCTGTCGAAGATTATCTTCAGCCTTTTTTTTCTCAGGAGGTTTTGAAGATTTATATTCAAACTTATCTCGTACCTCAGTTTTATTACTAAAATCTCCTACCTGCTTCAGATTATCAGGGTTTTTTTTTTCCACTTCTCTTCTTTCCCACTTTGGCACCAAATTCTTTTTCATATACTGTGTCCTTTTGCAAATCTCCTTCGGTGGTTAAATTACTACCATGTCTTTGGACTACGGGCCTTTCTGACTCAAACTTCTTGTGCTTATCATGAGTTTCAGTAGTATCCTCTAGGTTCCCCTGTTGTTTAAGGTTGTCGTTTTTTTTTTTGGGTGTCCGTTTCTTGGAATCTTTCTTAGCGTATTCCTTCTCGTATTCTGTATCTTTTAAAAAATCACCTTCTGTTGACAGATTAGTACCGTGCCGCTGTACGACTGGTCTCTCAGCATAGAATTCACGGTGCTTGTCGTGAGTTTCTGTAACCTCTTCTAGATTCCCCTCTTGTCTGAGGTTATCAGCCTTTTTTCTGGCACTTCTCTTTTTAGCTGCACCTTTATTGGCAAAGTCTGTTTCGTAAACAGTATCCTTTTGAAGATCTCCTTCTGTTTTTAAGTTAGTTCCGTGTCTTTGTATTTCTGGTCTCTGGCTAACAAACTGCCGATGCTTATCGTGAGTTTCAGTAGTATCCTCTAGGTTCCCTTGTTGTTTAAGATTGTCGTTTTTTTTTATGGGTGTCCGTTTCTTGGAATCTTTCTTAGCGTATTCCTTCTCGTATTCTGTATCTTTTAAAAAATCACCTTCTGTTGACAGATTAGTACCGTGCCGCTGTACGACTGGTCTCTCAGCATAGAATTCACGGTGCTTGTCGTGAGTTTCTGTAACCTCTTCTAGATCTCCCTGTTGTTTCAGGTTATCAGACTTCTTTCTGGCACTTCTCTTTTTTGCTGCACCTTTATCAGCAAAGTCTGTCTCATAAACAGTGTCCTTTTGAAGATCTCCTTCTGTTTTTAAGTTAGTTCCGTGTCTTTGTATTTCTGGTCTCTGGCTAACAAACTGGCGATGCTTATCGTGAGTTTCAGTAGTATCTTCTAGGCGCCCCTGTTGTTTAAGATTGTCGTTTTTTTTTATGGGTGTCCGTTTCTTAGAATCTTTCTTAGCGTATTCCTTCTCATATTCTGTATCTTTTAAAAAATCACCTTCTGTTGACAGATTAGTACCGTGACGCTGTACAACGGGTCTCTCAGCATAGAATTCACGGTGCTTGTCGTGAGTTTCAGTAGTATCCTCTAGGCGCCCCTGTTGTTTAAGATTGTCGTTTTTTTTTATGAGTGTCCGTTTCTTGGAATCTTTCTTAGCGTATTCCTTCTCGTATTCTGTATCTTTTAAAAAATCGCCTTCTGTTGACAGATTAGCACCGTGACGCTGTACAACCGGTCTCTCAGCATTGAATTCACGGTGCTTGTCATGAGTTTCTGTAACCTCTTCTAGATCTCCCTGTTGTTTCAGGTTATCAGACTTCTTTCTGGCACTTCTCTTTTTTGCTGCACCTTTGTTGGCAAAGTCTGTCTCATAAACAGTGTCCTTTTGAAGATCTCCTTCTGTTTTTAGGTGAGCTCCGTGTCTTTGTATTTCTGGTCTCTGGCTGTCAAACTGCCGGTGTTTATCGTGTGTTTCAGTAACTTCTCCAAAATCTCCTTGTTGCTTTAGATTGTCTGACTTCTTGTAAGCTCCTCTTTTCTTAGAATCTTTCTTAGCGTATTCCTTCTCGTATTCTGTATCTTTTATAAAATCACCTTCTGTTGACAGATTAGTACCGTGCCGCTGTACGACTGGTCTCTCAGCATAGAATTCTCGATGTTTTTCATGAGTTTCTGTAACCTCTTCTAGATCCCCCTCTTGTTTGAGGTTATCAGCCTTTTTTCTGGCACTTCTCTTTTTTGCTGCACCTTTATTGGCAAAGTCTGTTTCATAAACAGTGTCCTTCAGAAGATCCCCTTCTGTTTTTAGGTTAGTTCCGTGTCTTTGGATTTCTGGTCTCTGGCTTTCAAACTGCCGGTGTTTATCGTGTGTTTCAGTAACTTCTCCAAAATCTCCTTGTTGCTTTAGATTGTCTGACTTCTTATAAGCTCCTCTTTTCTTAGAATCTTTCTTAGCGTATTCCTTCTCGTATTCTGTATCTTTTATAAAATCGCCTTCTGTTGACAGATTAGTACCGTGCCGTTGTACAACTGGTCTCTCAGCATAGAATTCACGGTGCTTGTCGTGAGTTTCTGTAACCTCTTCTAGATCTCCCTGTTGTTTCAGGTTATCAGACTTCTTTCTGGCACTTCTCTTTTTTGCTGCACCTTTATTGGCAAAATCTGTTTCATAAACAGTATCCTTTTGAAGATCCCCTTCTGTTTTCAGGTGAGCTCCGTGTCTTTGTATTTCTGGCCTCTGGCTGTCAAACTGCCGGTGCTTATCATGAGTTTCAGTAACTTCTCCAAAATCTCCTTGCTGCTTTAGGTTATCTGACTTCTTGTAGGTTCCTCTTTTCTTAGAATCTTTCTTAGCGTATTCCTTCTCGTATTCTGTATCTTTTATAAAATCACCTTCTGTTGACAGATTAGTACCGTGCCGTTGTACAACTGGTCTCTCAGCATAGAATTCTCGATGTTTTTCATGAGTTTCTGTAACTTCTTCTAGATCCCCCTCTTGTTTGAGGTTATCAGCCTTTTTTCTGCCACTTCTCTTTTTTGCTGCACCTTTATTGGCAAAATCTGTTTCGTATACAGTATCCTTTTGAAGATCTCCTTCTGTTTTTAGATTGGTTCCGTGTCTTTGTATTTCTGGTCTTTGGCTATAAAACTGCCGATGTTTGTCATGTGTCTCTGTGATCTCACCAAAGTCCCCTTCAGGTATTAGATTTGCTCCATGTCTCTGGACAACTGGGCGCTCAGCAACAAACTGACGATGCTTGTCATGTGTTTCAGTGATCTCACCAAAGTCCCCTTCAGGAGCTAAATGTGCTCCGTGTCTCTGGACAATTGGACGCTGGGCATCAAACTGACGATGTTGCTCATGAGTTTCTGTGACGTCATCCAAATCACCCTCTTGCCGGAGATTATCAGGATATTTCTGCTTCAGAGGTCTTTCAGATGCTTTTTGGTAGTACTCTTTGTTGTATTCAGTTCTGTCCTTGAACTTTCCTTCAGGAGCTAGATGAGCTCCATGTCTCTGGATAACTGGACGTTGGGCATCAAACTGACGATGTTGATATTGAGTTTCTGTGACATCATCCAAATCACCCTCTTGCCTGAGATTATCAGCATATTTCTGCTTCAGAGGTCTTTCAGATGCTTTTTGGTAGTACTCTTTGTTGTATTCAGTTCTGTCCTTGAATTTTCCTTCTGTGACTAAATGAGTACCTTGCCTTAGAGCATATGGTCTTTCAGCATAAAGTTCTCTGTAATTGTCCTTTGTTTCTGTGATTTCTCCAAACTCTCCCTCTGGTGCTAGGTGAGCTCCTTGCCTGTACACAACTGGTCTTGTAGCGCCTTCGTATCCAAGGAAGTTTTCGGTATAGTCAGTAATTCCTCCTAGTTCACCACTTACAGCAAGGTTGTCTTGCTGATAATTGGGCTGAAATTGCAAAAAAAAAAAAAACATTATAAACTTTGAGGCAATTCTGAGTTCAAATTATATTACATAAAGTACCACCATGATAGGAAATATTTCTTTCAGTAAAGAAAGAGATGCAGCTGACAAATCAAAAGCATGCTCAGCTTTCCATGTCCATCATTTACTTAGAAAATGAAATGAAAGAAAAATCAAAACAACAAGCATTGCATATGCTTGGAGATACAAGGTACTAATTTCTTGAAGTTTCACTATAACCAATTATGAGCACAACACAGAAACATTTATTCATCTCAAATAAGTACATAAAGCATACCCACCTCTGTTCTTATGTAGTTATTATATTCACCATAAGCAGCCTGAAACTCAGTGGTATCATCTATTTCCCCTTCAGGATAGATGTTATCATAAGGCTGATAGGGCGCCTGCTTTTCGTATGCATATGTGTCTGGATAATCAAAGTCATCATCCTCTGCGGGGTTGTTTTCTTGGTAGTAGTAGTTATTGTAAGTGGTACCGTAATCACCTGCGTAGTTGGGCTGAGAGTTGCCGTATGTATACTGATCTGCTCCTTCCCTGTAGAAGGTAATGCTTTGTTTAATACACACCTTCATATATATTGTAGTATAAAAGAAAGTCTGAGGAGAATTATGAATGCCAAATTAACTGAGTATAACAAATTGTTGAGCAACTGAACAATCCATTGTATTTAAAAATTTTACTACCATAACATTAATCAGACTTTTCCAGATAGTCCTTATTCTTTTTTCCTTCAGTTATTCTGTCATTCATGCCTTCTTTTATACTGTCATTATCCCTGCCGTCAACTCCCAGATGCCTACCTGAACCAGCATTGTCCTTTCATCCAACATCCATCTTCTTAGTATCCGTTACCTTCAAAACCCTACAAGTGCTTAAGTTCACTGTTGATAGTTTTTCCTTCCAAACACTTGAAAGCCTTTCACCAGTCTCTGTGGCTTCATCTGCACTGTCACTTTACTAATACAGTATGTTCTGCATGCATCAGTTACTCCACATTCCAGTCTTGACCCCATTTCTAATCTTATAAATATGTACTTACACCTCTTGGGCTTTCAGATATATTAAATACACAAGGAGCCATGACCCACCCTCACCTCTAACCCACTCACCTATCATTATACCCTACCACAAACTCGGCTACATCATATCAAGTTTTAATTGCTTTGTACAAATGATTATCTGCACAAACATCCACAACACATGCCATATCAGACTTTAACCCTCTAATCATAATCTTTCTTTTCAGATCCATGTATGTCATATTTTTTCTTTCACTCTCACATTTATTACAAAATATGCACTTAATCCAGCCGTCTCCCTTCTAAATATACACTATCCTTACCATATCAATCAGTGTTATGTGTCTCACTTGGTGCAACTGTTACTCTCCTTCGTTCTCATAGAACCTTCCCTTCTTCTTCATATACCTTACACAACCTGGACAGCCACTCATATTTTTACTCCTAACTGCATCACCTAACATGAAAGCCTATCAACTTCTAGAGCTTTCCCATTCTCTAACATTTTCATTTCCCATCTCACATCCTAAACAGACATTTCCATAAGCAGCCTTGAATTAACAATGTCCCCTCAATCTGTCATCAATCAGATCTGGCCCTTTTCTGTTCCATACATGCCATGAATTTCTATTGGTCAGCAGGTCTCATTCTCTCGCTTGTAGTCCATGCAGCAGCAAGGGCAGTTCTGGTGCTCTGCAGGACACGCCCTATGCCACGACATGCAACAGAGGGCCAACAGTTGTGATCACAGTTGTGATCTGCTCCATTGTCGGTATCTTCTGTCCTACTCGGGAGTATTCTGTTGCTTGTTTTTTCTTCCGAATGCACACAGACGTTTTGTGGTTTCCTTGAAGAAGTGAAGATGAAGTCTAATTTCTCTTGCATGTTTAATGGAGGATGTTGTTGATTTATACTTATGGCTGCTGCTATTTGCAATCTGTGGAACTGGGCTTCTTTATGCATGATCTCTGTGCCTTCTAATAATTTTTGCAATGTTGGTTTACGGTCATGGGTGTTTGCATGAGTTGGAACATTGCCCCTTGGTTGCAGTGGGCTTGCAATCGTCTTTGTAGAGTGGTAGAGGTGCGATCTATGTACCAATTACAGAGGGCTTGACAAGTCCCTTCTGTACACTTAAATCTATACACCTTATTTGTCGACTCCAACATCTCTCCATGGGGGGGCAGTGCTATTCCGCATTACAGGGTGCTGACCTGGGGCAGTAGACTTGTAAGGAGACACTTTCATTATGATTTGTAGGGATGGCACTGTTGGCAATTATTATCCTTTTCATGGTCTTGGTATGCCATTCTATAGCATTCTATAGCATAATGTGAGGTTTCCTGGTGAGGTGCTGGCATATGTGTCCAACAGTTTTTGTACGCAACTTTCAATTAGTTTAGTGTCATAACCATTGTTAGTAAGGTGCTGCCTAACATGTTCGAGCTCTACATGAGCAGAGCCAGTTTAAGGATGGGGGTCAAGACCATGAAAAGGATAACTGCCAATGGTGCCACGCCTACAAATCAAAATGGGAGCGTCTCCTTCCCCCCCGTGAAGAGATGTGGTAGTCAATCAATGTGGTATATGAATGTAAATGTACCAAAGGGATATGCTACATCACTACCATTTTGCAAAGACTATTGCAAGCCCGCTGTAACCAAGGGTAATATTCCAACATCATGTAAACACCCACAACCATAAACCAACATTGCAAAAATTATTAGACAGTACAAAGATTGTTTACAGAGAAGCCTGGTTCCATAGATTGTCTTTAAACATGCAAAGAAACATAGACTTCATCCTCACTTCTTCAAGGAAACCACAACACATCCGTGAGAATCCGGTGGAAGAAATGAGCAACAGAGTACTCCAGAATACAACAGAAAATACCAACAATGGAGCAGGTCAAAACTATTATCCAGAGATGGACATGGTGCCCTCGCTCATACCCTCTGTTGCATGCCACAGCATTGGGCATGTCATACAGAGTACCAGAACTGCTTTTGCTGCTACACGGACCATGAGTGAGAGAATGAAGTTATATTTTATATCTAAAGATTAGCTCTCAAGTCTGCATGTTGAAATAAAAGTTGTTTAAGTCAATGTGTAATTTAGGCCTGAAGATGCCGCCAATAGCCGAGGAAACGGTCTGTCAACTATAAGAAGTAAATTGCAGTAAATGTGAATAATCTTTCTTTATATCTGAGAAGCTTACCTGAAGAGGAAAAGTATAGACCGAGTCAAAGTCTAATTACAAAGATAGTCTCTGCAAATAATGCCACTGACTTCAACATAGGAGAGAAAATATGCCCAAATAGCAAACATATATATATATATATATATATATATATATATATATATATATATATATATATATATATATATATATATATATATATATATATATATATATATATATATATATATATTATATATGACTAACAATCGGGTTTTATGTGTACATATACTTGGTCAAAAATTACCACAAATGCAATGTCAAATAAGTTAATGAGCTTTCAGTTATATTTTCCGATATATAATATATTTCAAAGATGAGGTGGTGGAATGATGAAGTGAAAGAGGTGGTGAAACCCAAAAAAGATGCAAAAAAGATCTGGGAAAAGTATGGACAGCAAGACCATAAGGAGAGATACCAAAGACATAAGAAGCAAATAAAGAAGGCAACTGCACAAGAAAAGGCAAGAGAATTAGATGGCATGTAAGATGAGCTGGAAACACCTGAGGGGGAGAGAAAAATTCACAGAATTGCAAAGTCGAGGGACAAGAACACCAAAGACTACTCCCATATAAAACAGGTTAAGGATGGGAATGGAGTGGTTTTATGCAACGAGGATCAGATAAAGAAGAGGTGGAAAGAATATTATGAACACCTGTTAAATGAAGAAAATCCTGGAAAATCCTGTGAAGATGGATTCCAGAACCTTGGTATGACACATACTATTAGCAGGAAGGAAGTAAAGAAGGTACTAAAGAAGATGAAAAATGGTAAAGCAATAGGACCAGATGGAATTCCTGCAGAGGTGTGGAAGAGCCTGGGAGAAGAAGGAATGGACATGCTGTGGGACCTGGCGAAGAAAATACACAGTCAGGGAAAGATACCAAAAGAATGGAGAGAAAGCTTTATCGTGCCTATCTATAAAGAGAAGGGTGACATCCAGGATTGTGCAAACTACAGAGGAACAAAGCTAATGTCTCACACCATGAAAATCTGGGAAAGTATAATGGATCAAAGAATTAGAGAAGAAACAACTGTAGGTGAAGAACAGTTTGGTTTCATGCCAGGAAGAGGAATGACAGATGCAGTGTTTGCCCTCCGACAGATGATGGAAAAACACTGGGAAAAGCAGAAAGGGTTGCACATAGTATTCATAGATCTGGAAGAGGCACATGATAGAGTCACACGCCAAGAGGTCTGGAGGTGTATGCGAGTAAAGGGAACACTGGAGAAGTAAGTGAGGTTGGTTTAAGATAGGTAGGAAGGAGCAAAAACACAAGTTAGAAGCAGTGTTGGGTTAACCAGTCAGAGTTGGTTCACACCAGGGATCTGCTTGAAGTCCATATCTTTTCGACCTGATAATGGATGTGCTATCTCATGGAATAAGAGATCAAGCCCCCTGGTGCATGTTGTTTGCTGATGACATGATGTTATGCAGCACCAACAGAGGGATAGTGAAGTCAAAACTAGAGCAATGGAGGAAGGTGGTGGAAGACAGAGGATTAAAGATCAGCAGGAAGAAGACTGAATACCTAAGTTTTAATGAAGATCAAGACTCCGAGGTTAGTACAGAAGGGACAAAGCCAAACCAAGTAGAAAAATTTAGGTATCTTGGTTCAACAGTTGCTGGTGATAGAAACTTGGATGTAGAAATAACACAGAGTGCAGGCTGGATGAAAAAATTGGAGAAAAATGTCAGGTGTCTTGTGCGACCGTAGAATCAACATAAAGGTTAAAGGGAGAGTGTATAAGGCAGTAGTGAGACCAGCTTTGATGTATGGAGCAGAAACATGGCCGGTAAAGAGAGTGTAAGAGAAGAAATTGGATGTGGTAGAGATGAAAATGCTTAAGTGGATGTGTAGAGTAACAAAAATGGACAGGATCAAAATGAAAGAATAAGAGGAACTTCTAGAGTCGTAGAACAATCAAAGAAGGCCCAGGAAAGAAGACTGCAGTGGTATGGCCATGTGATGAGAAGGGATGAGACATGTAGGGAGGAGTGATGCAGATGGAGGTGCCTGGTGGGAGAGCAAGAGGAAGACTGGTAGTGGAGCGGAATAATAGGAAAAAAGTCAAATGGTGATACAAGCAACAGATTTGGCATGAGAACTCTTATTATCCCCATAAATCAAAATCAACTTCTGGCCACCTCAATACTTGGCTATTTCCAAGATGGCTGACACTTTTCCAAAATGGCGGCAAATTTGCTGTATATTTCAAATATTTTCATTTCATAAGCTTATAAAAGTTGCATACTGTCCATATAATGATTGATAATTTGTATTTTGGCATTCTTACTGTCCTGAAGAGATAAAGTGAACCCATCTTTCCAATATGGCCACCATATGAACACCATATTTCCAAAGTGGCCACCAAAGATAAAAAAAGTATGTATCTCTTGAGAGAAACCATTATGTTTTGTGTATCAATTAGTTTTAGCAAGTGCAGCTGCAGAGAGCTGTGCAGCTAAGTCCAGATTTGTAGCACTTGCACCTGCCATGGCATTCCTTTTGCAGCCACACTTATTCAGCCACACTTATTCAGTTCTTGGCAAGATTTTGCTACTATTGGCAAATCTGTCCAATATGGAAACCAGGTGCCATCAATCTGTTGCCATCCCCAGTATCTTGGACTGGGCAAAACTGGATGACATACTGAAGACTGGCACCAAATGTGCCCTGCTTGAAAGGCAGCTCTCTTGCAATGCTCTCTAAGAGCAGCCCTTGTAGGGGGAATGCAATCATAAGCTCTTTGCTTTCTTGCAAAGAGATCAAGTCTAGCCTCATTTACATGTTTATACAAAATGCTTCTGTTGTACATTAGCACCATGAACTCTTCAATAATTTGCAGGTCTTCATCTTCTACAGCTGCTGGTGGTAAGAACTATAGCTTAGTTTTACCAGACCTCTGAGCTGAACTTTGTTTGGTGAAGGTGGGTGTGGCATGCTGAAACACAGTCCATGTTTGCCATGCAGACTTCTTCCCCTTTCCATGAAAGGCAGACACAGTGTCACACCCACTAAATGCATGGAAAAAGGGAAGGGCTGAGGCGTTTGGCCCCATGGCTGCTGCAATTTTATGGATAGGTATCCACCTCATGTCTTTTCCTCAACCAAATTTAATCCATAGTTTGTCCAAACCAGTTTTTTCCAGGCTAGATACTGCTATGATGACAACGTCAGTGTCTGTACTACACATGATTGCACTTGAGATATCTTCATGCTTTGCAGCATATGCAGCATGTAAAAGGACTCTAGTATCTGCCTCTTTGTGAGTGCAGCCTTGTAGGCCAGCAGTGTCTTGTCCAGCTTTGCTACAAAGTGCAGCATCCCCTTTACTGACAATTATGCATGATGTATCATCTGCTTGAGATGAAATGATTGTCTGCCAAATATGCAAGTAGTTCAGTTTTGTTGCGGTCATTCCTGAGGAGTGCCTCTTTTTTGCCTTGTTTGTGCTTTCATACTGCCTGTCCTATACACATCAAATACAATGTGTGTTTGCTTGTACATCTGTATGTGCTTCTGAATCTTGGATAGGGCTTCTTCTTTAGCATAAGACTCAAATGTAGACCCCTTGGTTGGTCTCAGAGCATTTATAAGAGCTACGCCATCCATTATGATAACATCAGAGGTAGGCTCTTTGTCAGGGATGTCTGATGCATGCTCTTCTAGTAGAGGCAGCCGCTGTGACTTGGTGCCCTGATGCATCTGTCCATTCTGTGCCAGTGATGATGGGCAATTTTGATTTTCACGTTGAAAGAATTCATTTAAATCACACTGTCTGTTCTGGCATGATATGAAGAGGCGTGAGAATAGATTACAATCATCCTTTATGGTTTGCAGTGAATGTTTGCCCTTGGATTCTGTAGTAGACATCTTGCGACTGAATAATAGAACTTTGTTTTGTGTACTGGTTCATAGAATTTGCTGGGTGTCTTGAGCCTCTCAATAAAGTTTGTGAATTGTGTCTGTCCAAGGCCCTTCATAGTTCTCAAGGATTCACTAACTTTGCTGTCCATAATTTCATGACTGTCGAGCACAATCAGATCCACTGAATCTTCCTCAAAAGGGTTGCCCATTTCTTTGATTACTTTTGCCAGATTTTCAACCATTTCAAGAAACCTTTTTTGCACAATTTCAGTTTCATCATGATGCTTACCCTCAGATTTTGGATCAGCATCACTTCTAGTCTCAAACTCAATGATCAGGTGGCTTACTTCAGGACCAGTCACTGCCCACCTTCTGAGAGCATCTTTATCTTCAAATAGGCCAATGGCTCCCCCATCTCCTTTCACGTGAGCATTATTCTGCTCGTGTGCTTGGTCTATAGCCATTGAGGAAAAAGGCCGAGTGGTTTTGTGGACAGTGAAATTTCCCTTTGTGAATCCATCAAATGCGTCATTTTGGAGAGCCTCCATGTCCCTCAAATGAATTGAAAGCCACCTGGCACAATGTACATGGTCCAGGGCAAAGAAGAAAAGAATGAGTTCCTGCAGCACATCTTTGTACAATTGGAAATTAGACTCTCGGTATGACCTGATGAAAACAAACACTAGAAGTTCTAGCTGAAGCACAAGATTCCAAAAGTAGAGTTGGGGACACTCTGATTCTCGTTTTCTGATCCAGCTTTCACAGTTTAGCTCAATTTCTTCTTCTGCTTCCTGGATATATGCCATATAGGCAGCTTTGCGCAGCTGATATAAACTGCAAGCTTCACCTGGTGGGCTAGAAATGTCTTCTTCAAATGTGAAGCAGAAATAAACGAATCTGCTTTTTCGGAGTAGCTATTTCTGCTTCTGCAAGAGCACCAGTCCAACCACTGTTTTTCAAGAGATCACCCAGAATTTTGAATGCTGCCATTTCTATATGCAGCCCTCCAAACATAATAACCATATCACCATACTGCAATGGCCAATCCCATTGCATTTGCTTAGCAATTGCAAATTGTGGCTGATCAACTGCTAGAACTGGGGTTTGGCCAGGATTGAGAAACTGTGTGGTTGCTCTTGCAATATCCATGGCATGTTTTGTCACTGCAACTGAATGAGCTGCCTCTTGAAAAAGAGGCAACATTAATGACAAGCTTATTTCAAATGGGGCCTGTCGCTTCTGAAAAGCGTGATGTGCTGCCCAAGATATGGACACAACATTTTCACTCCTGTCCGACAGACTGACTTTCTCAAGCCATTCATACTCAAGAGAAAGATGCTTTGAAAGCACAACCTGTTGGTGTTCTGCACTTCCACTGGTTGAAGGGAGGGGATTCTCATGTTTAAAGTGAGCAGGAGGTACATTTGTGTAATATTCAGGAAGAGAAGGTACTTTTTTTTTTACTTTGTTCCACTTTGGATGATTTGGGCCAAGTCTCTGTCCTCACCCTTTTCACCAGTGCTCGGATGTTGAAACAAAGATATGCCTGTCCCATGGCAGTTGTGGCACTTGAATTATGGTCCAGATTGTCAACAGCACAAGTTATAAAGAGCACTTTTCTTAGTGTAGTGGAACAAACTACTTCTTCCTCCACAGCCCTTGTTACAACTGCTTCTCCTAACCCTTTAATCAATTCCAGAATCCTATCAGAGCTGATGCTGATTCCATGGTGACGGAATGTATCAATTAATTGACACTTCCTGGTTTTTGCAAAGACCAGGAGACCAATATATATTGGAAATGGAGGTTCTCTTGACTTGGAATGTCTGGAGAATGTTGAAGATGCTGGATTCTTTCGACAGTTGAAGTGCAAAAGTTGTGCTAAAGCTAGATCAGTAGATGATGTTCCATATTTAAGTTGGGATTTTATATCGCCACCGTTTTGTAGTGCAGTTACAAATTCCAACAAACTTGGTGGCACAGATTCTCTTCTAGTGTCTGCTGTTAAGGTTCCATCAAATTCTATCTCATGTTCAAGCATCTGTTTCCTCAATATCTTAGCTGCTTTGGCCACGATTAGTGCATCATTGTAGTCACATGCCATGGCTAGGGCTTCTCCCATTTTCCTTTGGAGGCAAACCAAACTTCTCTTCCCTTTTTAAAGTCCTCCAGTTCTGGGATGCTGGCAAGTACCTGTTCTTTCAACCATGTTCGGTGCACAAAGGAAGCATCAACATTTAGCTGTTCCAGTCTTTGTTTGTACAAATCATAAAGTTCTACCATTGTAAAATAGCAGCACCCATCCATAGTCAACTGCTTGTCTCTTATGTACATCTCAAGCTCAGCAAAAGCATGGGCACATGCCTCTTATCTGTACTGCACATAATCATCTCCAATTTTCTGGGAATTTAGCCAGGCCCTTTCCCTGTTGTATACACCTGTCAGACAAGATGGGTGATACATAAGGTCCTGAGAAACAATATCTCCAGCACTAAGCTTGGCCAGAAGTTTCTCATCTAGTAGATTGGTGGCACATCATTGCAACTTTTCATGAAAAGGCAATGCTGGCTGGTCACAAATAAAACATATTCCTTCTTTCTCAGTCTTAGATTCTTTTGCATCTTCTTCATCTGTCTTCTGGCTACTACGTGTGAATTTTGCTGATGGGACATCATCTTCTTTTGTCTTACACAGTGACTTCCTTTTCCTTTCTAGTTTTGTTGTTTTGAACTTCAGCATACATGATTCATGATATGTTGCTTTGTTATTTTCAAAGGTCTGCAGAATTCCATCACCTTCATCAAGCCTTTTGGGATGAAATGGTATACGCATTGCATTTAACTTATAGAATTCAGGAAAGTTTGTAGTAAGGGTAACATAGCCAGCACCAGATGCATCAACTAGTCTTTCACGTGTGTCCTCTTGGCACAAGCAACAAAGCTTCCAGTTAGTCGTATATCTCCCTTCAGGAAAGACGTTCACTTCCAAGATTGTCCTGCCATTGCTTTTGTTCTATAGGCCGAGGGTTTATCCTTTTACCACCTATATGACATATATGCACTTTCAGATATGGGATACAACTAGGCTCAGATATGTCATAATCCTACCCCTAGCCCGATCATTCATCCAATGCTGTTTAATTCCTGTGTGATCTGTACACCATCTAGAAGACTAAAGTCCCATCTTCCTTGGCTCGGCTCTCCCGCGCTGGCACATCCTGTCAATTCAGGTGCAGCTGTTCAAGTTTGAAGTGGGACTAGCTAAACAGGATTTGGGAAACTAATAACAAATCTCTGCCATTAGTTAACACTGAACCCCATGCTGAGTTTCATAGCTATAGTGTCAACCAATGTGCCCACAATAAGTTGTAGGTCCCGCTGCTAAATAACCAATTGGTTCTTAGCCACGTAAAATAAGTCTAATCCTTCGGGCCAGCCCTAGGAGAGCTGTTAATCAGCTCAGTGGTCTGGTAAAACTAAGCTATACTTAACTTTTTAAGTACACTGACACTACACTATTACACTTTTACATTAAGCTTATTACCCATTTTTTTCTAAATGAGGATGAAAATTAATTAACTGGGGATTAATTGATTTCTAATCTACAAAAAATGAACTGATAAGGCTGAAGTTACCCCAGATCCATGTATTACCCGACCTTTCGCCTCATATATGAGCTTAAGTACCAACTTTTTGGCATTTTGGTAGACATTTTTGATATAGTGACAGCCATCTTGGATATTTCTATGCAGAGAAATGATGTATCTACTGTTTATATATAAAGGCTTGTTTTTAATATTTTAATATAAACTGGGAGTGACTTAGGGATTTGAATGACATTAATCAATTATGTAAATACCAATATTCAAATATCCACAGGATGCCATTTTGAAAACCTGTCGGCCATCTTGGAAAATGGCAAAATTTTGTGTGGCTGGAGGTTCATAATGAGACCAAGGAACAAGAAGAATAGTTGAGCCAAGCTTCATGTTTGTATCACCTTTGCCTTTTCCCTATTTTTTGTAGTTACCGTTCCACTACGAAGCGAGGTGGATGGATGTAGTTAGAGAAGACCTGAGAGACAAACAGTTGTCAGAGGACGATGTTTGACCGAGCTAGGTGGAGAAAGCTATCAGAAACATCGACCCCACATAGAAGTAGGAAAAGATGCAGAGAAAGAAGAATATATTTCAAAGATAGTACATAAAAATTACAGATGTTTTTGTTTGAAATATGGAAAAATGACAAAAAGTTAACAGAAGCAAACATGGCGTAATTAAATGCTTTGCCATAAGGTTAAAGCATTGAGCCATAGAACAGAGTATCTCCAGTAATGGAATGGGAAATAAGGAAAAAAAATGAGCAACAACCCTATCACATATATTAATCATGAAATTATAAAATGTTCAGATCCTCATGATCAAGTCCAAAGGAATGGGCTGCGTTCAATAAAAATTCCCATAAAGTCAACTTTGTTTTTTAAGACGGTTTTCGAACATTTACAAAAATATCAAGTATTTTTTTAATTTAAACCATCATTGTCATATTTTCGACTTGAAAATATAATTTTCCTGTTTTTAATGTGAGCTCTGAACGTTTCTGATGTTTGTTTCGTCCGAAAATGACCCAACCAACCACACCGAAGTTCTAACCTAACCTAGGTACAGGTCCTTACACTAGTGCATGATATCGTGAATAGTAGCCTACTCCATACACAGGTGCATGATATTGCGTGATTGGTAATGTCATTTGCAAACGAAACAACCGTCAAAAATGTTCAGAACACACATTAAAACATATGGAAAATTGCGAAAATAATGAAAATATCTTTTGTTTTTTTTTATTATGAAGTTGAATATACAGTGCATGTTAGCCTTAAACCGTCGTTTTCTGTCATAATAAACTCTTCAAAGAAAACTAATTTCTTGGGATTTTACGGGGAACCTCGTTAAAAGATTTCAATAGTTCTGCAACTTGAATCTTTCGTGGGATAACGTATTCTTACCAAGATACTGGTATTCTGAGTTAATGTATTTTGATTGTCGACATTTTCCGCCATATTCTTTAATTTTTACTTTCAGGTAACGCGTCTGACGGGCAGAAAACTGTCAGTATTTTTCGTAATTACATTTACCAGTTACGAGTCTTTAAACAAGGTTAAGGGGAAGAACCTAAAGATATTCATTATAGGCCTAACTGAATGGGTAGGTACAGGGTCTTTACTCTTCAAAATCGCAAATTTTCAACAAATACTATAGAATCAGAACGATTCCTACCATAAACATTCATAATTATATTAATTTTATGCTGAAAACGCTGCTCTGGTCAGTTTTAACAACTCAAAAGGAAATTTAAAAGTTTGCATTAACGAGAGAGAGAGAGAGAGAGAGAGAGAGAGAGAGAGAGAGAGAGAGAGAGAGAGAGAGAGGGGCGGAATTCAGACTTTCAGAGGAATAAATGTGCCCTATTATTTAGAGTTTACATTCTAAACAAATTGTTAACATTCAAGTTGAATTTGGGAAATCAGCTCTTGATATAATAAAAACTTGTTGCTCTCATTACAAGTGTTATTATTATTATTATTATTATTATTATTATTATTATTATTATTATTATTATTATTATTATTAGAGATAGTAACAGTTGTCATATAGGATAAGACAAAAAGCTGGCTGACAAGAATAAAAGCGTAGCAAACATAATAATAATAATAATAATAATAATAATAATAATAATAATAATAATAATAAATGAACCGATTACAGAACTATTTCTGATTCTAAACCTAATATATACTTACGCGTTGTACGCGTAGGAGGGAGTCTGCCTCCTGTAGCTATCGTAGGGTAAGTAATTGCTGCCGTAATTAGTATTTATGTCATTTGGGACCTGTTCATACTGAGTGTTCAGAGGAAAAGTCGTCGGCGGACGGTAGGACTGGATTGTAGTCGATCCGGGCTCGCCGTATCGGCTGGAAGAAGAAATGAGAACAAAATTATTTGGGAAATTAACGAGATGGAACTCTCTCTCTCTCTCTCTCTCTCTCTCTCTCTCTCTCTCTCTCTCTCTCTCTCTCTCTCTCTCTCTCTATCACACGTACACCCATACGTAATCATTAATAAGGGTAAAGACATAAAGAAAAGAATTGTCGAGTATTTTCAACCACTCTGGTCTAAGAAAATTAATGGTCTGGGGAAAGACGCTTATTTCTCTGCCCAGCCTAAAATGGAAATAACTGTCTCCTTCACGATAAGAGCAAGATCTCATCAGCATATCGTAGAGATGATTTCTAAAGAAGAAGAGTTATCAGAAGTGCAAAAGGCTGTAAAAGTGCTTTTCCTAGTCTGGAGAGAATTGCGGCAATACGGTTAGGAAACTGGTGTCGAAAAAGGTTTAAAGAATGGTATAAAGACTTTCGGTGCTACTTTGGGTTATCTGCGCGTCACCTACTCCGAGTCGCTAGTACTAAACCGTATATGGTAAATGTAAAGTAGACGGCCGCGCGAAGGTATCGTTTATTAATACGATCTGTCGACCACACAAAATAGAAATAGGTGTATGCCAGTTCTTCTCTGGATCCTGGTGTATAAAATGCTTACATCTCCAAGGGGATAGTACTAAACACGGCGTCCCAAGGAGCTTCCACCATGTTTAGTACTAGCTTCGGAGTAGGACACGCGTAGATAACCGACCAAAGTAGCCACAGACTTTCTCAGATGGTTTGCTAAGGTGGATTAAGAAGCATTTAGGAAGAGAGTGTATGGTTATACAACTTGGTATTCTGCAGTGGAAAGGGTTGAGATAGGTGCAGAGTTTAGGGAATGTGTGTGCATCGGGTGATCACTAGGAATTGATGCTACTTGTCACAGTATTACCTACCCTAACATTGTTTAACACAAGCACCATAACCTAACCAGGAGTTACGCCCTTCGACCTGACCACTGTTGCTGCATTTTTAAATTGCGCCCTTAACAGAGAGGTCTTACTAAGGATGGAAGGATCTTAATACCGACAGTTAAAAGAGTTCATTCAATGATAAAAAGGCTGTATAATGTGGGAATCTTTGGAGAGATGAGGTGAGTAAAACTGGAATGTTGGATTAATGGATTACTGGAAGTGTCAGAGAGAAAGGGAGTTCATACATTAGAGATTCCTTGGATGTATAGGAATATTATGTATATTCTTAATCAACCGGGAAAATATGAAAGCAGCTCATAAACCTTCAGAGACAACGACTTTTGCTTTAAAAAAAATGCTACAGTAAATGTGCACATAAATAAATAAAAATCTGGTGTCAATCAAAATTATTCAACCATTCCGTTAGCAAACTCACAAACTGTAAAACTGTAGATTTCATGGTGTGTTTGAACGCTGAAATAATACATCAGTGAGTGACAGACAGGGATTTATGTTAAGTTAAAAAAATTTAACTAGTATTTACTAAAACATTCGATACCAATACATCAGTAGTGGGCTGACATCGAATAGATATTACGTCCATATATTATGCGTAAATATGAAATCCTATAGTAATACCAGTAATACAACTCTACCGCCCCCACCCCACACACTAACACACACACACTCACAAACACATACATATATGTTATACACACACACACATATTATGAGTGATTTTAGGGAAATACTTCACAGAAAAAAGAAGTTTTACGGAGGGCAAGTAAAGGCAGAGTTGAATTCATGAACAATGGACTATTACAATACAAGACACACACAGAGAATTGCAGTTTGAAATTAATACATTCCTGTGCCGATTACGTGAATATTTTGAATACTTGTTGAGTGAAGAGGACAAAGTAGACATATCTGTCTGATGAAAAACCCTTTGAGGCTGTAGGGAGGAATGTCAAACCAAAAGGCGTCAGAAATTAATTGAACAGCACGTGAGATATGCTATGGTATGATTGTGATAATGTAATTGAGTGGCTGACCAGGTTGTGTGAGGCACGGAGGAGGGAAAGGTTCCAAACCATTTGACAAGGGGAGTGACTCAGGCCTGTACCGAGGGAAGGGGGGGGGGGGGGCCGTCGGGAGGTCGAACTAAACCCCCAAAATTTCTGGAAGTCCATATTTTCTTTGAAATTTCTGTTAACCAAAGTCTGTACTTTGAATAAAGTCTAATCGGGTAGAAGGGCATAGACCGCATGCCCAGTTTTTCTTCTTAATATAACTAAAATAACATTTTCATGTATTTCATCTTGTATATACCTATATATGCAATGACATAAATAGAAGAAATAGTCCAGTTTTGGGAAAAACGACCCTCCCCCAAAAACAAAATACGCTGGGTATGGGCCTGTGACTGTCCCTCATATAAAAGAGATGGTGATAGAGATGAATGTAAGAATTATAGAGGGACAACTTTACTGAGTATTACTGGGAATATTTGACTGAGAAAGGTGTCTCAGTGAAGTGTTCATTACAAAACAGTTGTATGGAAAGTTTGAGAGTAAAGAGAAGTAGCGTAAATTACCATCATTATGAAAGAGCAAGTGGAATTATATCTAACGTAAATTAAAAATGTACACATTGAGATTAATTATTGTTTTTGGTGTATGTGTAGAGTAGAGTAAGAATTGCCAAAAGTCGAGAAATGTACTGTAATTTCACAATGAAGAGGTGAAAAGTCCTTAACAGTATCTTTAGATTGTTTTGTAGTGTGGAAAGAATGGAGAGCGGAAGTTTAGTAAAAAAAAAAAAAAAAATAGTATATAATTCATAAGTGCTGGGATGAAGGAGGTGAGTGAGACTATAAAAGTGTTATGCAGTTAGAGAGAAAGGGGTGACGGAACAGTTAGGCCTAATCCAAAAAGAGAGATGAGCAAAAAAGGATGTGTGGCACAGTCTAGGTCTAGGCATATTTAATGACAGTTGTGGTGGAAGTTGTCTGCGTCAGGCTATCTAGTTTTCCCCTGGGAGAACAATTGGGTTATTGGTGAAATAGTGAAATATATCCAAACACACTGAGCCCTTTACCGGAGGTGGCTAAAGAGAAATTATAGGGCAACAGACACTGTCTAATTCATCATTCAATTACCACAACGGAGATGAACCCAGGAACAGGAAACACTAACTGCTTCATATATATTAAGAAGGGTTTATCGACATTGTTTCAAAAACTCATACACACACTAGGATTAACGTATATAGCTTGCATTTCAGTTCCAATACCTCTTCCTCAGCCATTGCACGTTTTCCAATTATTCTTCCTAACGCTTCCCATGTACAGACCCTCTCAAAGCACTGTGATCCTCCTGTCTGCCTGCAATGACAACTTTACCACTTCTTTGTGTCGCTACTTAAATTTCCACGTTTTGTCTTTATTACTTCATTAACAGCAAATAAATAACTCTTCACAACAGCTTCTACTTTTTTTTTATTTGCATTTATCATCCACACTTCACCTCCATAATGGGGAGTTGGCACAACAGTCCTTTCATTAAGTCATTGTCATTATTCTTCTCACCATTACATTATACCTTCTGTTTCACATATACAATGATTTTCACCCGATCTTTCACCCTACCATCATCAATTGCATTCATTAACCTCTTCCACGATTCATTCATCCATTTATATATTATTAACATTTATTGTTCCATTTTCAAGGTTCCAAAACACCTTCATAGTCTAACTCAAAGTTTCCCAAACTTTTTCAGGATGGCGCCCCCTTGGCTCCCAGATGGATTCTAGCGCCCCCTCCCGCCGATACACACACGCGAGTATTATTATTTTTTTGGGGGCGGGGGCGGGACAGTTTACTTCAAATTGAAAACAACAATATTAAACTCGAAGATGTATTTCACAAACAATACTTAATTTAGTACACTTGGTCTTCACAATTACTGTTAATGGGATGGGTGTGCTTGGCGCAGGATATCGGTTTCTCCACATCAGGCTGGAACTCACTAAGAGTCGTAGATCTCCAAGTTCGGTAATTTAAGTCTGTGTTGTTTTTTTTTTTGCTTTTAATTGCTTAAAATTAAATGCTCTTAATGCCACCCTGTCGCCCGCCAACCACCCCCTTTTGCCTCAACATGTCAATCCACCGCCCCCAGGGGTGGTACGGTCTAACTATATTCACTTTTATCTTTCCCCGTACAATCACTAAAATTCTGCAGTTATATATATATATCCACCTACCCATACTAACACACACGTATATATATATATATATATATATATATATATATATATATATATATATATATATATATACATAAATATATCTATATATATATTTATATATTTATATATATATATATATATATATATATATATATATATAATTAGCATAATTAGCTCTTGAATATCTTACTAGAACTTTCCAACACTTAGACTTAGTGAGAACATATGAAAAAAGCCGTAATCAGCTTACTATTAGGTGCTAGCACTTTCTTAGGCAACACTAACCCTCACCATCGAACATTAATCAAGCAATATTGACACCTTAGGCGGGAAATTCATCATACTAATTAATCACACTCGTAAATCATATTCATTCATCATTTTCGTAGCCATTACAACAACACCTTTTCTTTTCCCCGACACAACACTGAGGAGTGTTCTTCCCCTCGGCCCTTGTCCTTCCCCTTCGGTTATTAGAGGTTGTTTTGGGGAATTATGACGGAATTAAGCGATTTAGGGAGGCAATTGTCTCCAATATGCAGTGGTGACCTGTGGGTGGAGAGAGAGAGAGAGAGAGAGAGAGAGAGAGAGAGAGAGAGAGAGAGAGAGAGAGAGAGAGTCGCGTGCATATGCACACACGTATGTGTATGTACAGTATGCGTGTGTATATATGTGTGTGGGTGTGTGTATTTGTATGTGTATGTAAGTTTCTATGTTGATAAAGAGAGAGGTCTAAAACAATTAAAAACAATTATGCAAAAGAGTACATATGCCTGTATTCATGTGTGTATATGTATGCATGTATGATTTAATACTGCACACAAATCTATATATAGCCTATATATATATATATAATATATATATAATATATATATATATATATATATATATATATATATATATATATATATATATATATATATACAAAAACTTAAATATCAATATATACACATATATATATGTATATATATATATATATATATATATCTATATATATATATATATATATATATATATATATATAAAAATTTGAAATCCCTGTTGCCAATAAACCGACCCAAAAAAGTCGAAGTCTGGGTTATAAAGTGCCGCTGCCACTGCCATCGCCACAGGAGGTCACGCTGGGTCAGTCGGGTCAAGCTAAATTGTTTCTTATTATTCTTTCAGTATTTCATCAATTCAATTCAGTTTTCAAAAAATTCATCCATAAAACCAATGAATTTCCTCACACTCTTTCTCTGGTTTTCATGTGAAAATTTTATTTTCTTTTCAAGTTCACTTTTTACGTGTAGAGGCCGACGGAACTGTGGCAACCTAATTTGCTTTCCTTGCCCAGGCAAGACGAGGATGGAAAATAATTAGTGGGTTGTAACCCCAAGGAAGTTATGGACACGCCCTTACGAGAGAGAAGTTTATAGGCAAAAATAAAATCAAATGGAAAGAGAATTCCATAGCCTGACAGATAAAGGAAATAAGCCACCATCGAAAAGGGACATTTTCCTCATTATTATTATTTTTTTTTTTCATGTTTAGAAGCTATTTTGACAAAATTCAGTACTTCCTTAGAAAACTGTCCCATTTTCAATTTTTGGAATTTTCTAAGTACTTTTAAAAGACTGTTTTTAAAACATTTCAAAAATGGTTAAACTGCCGATACTGCATTTTGTAGAGCAATTTTATTTTCAGCCTATTTTTTTCTATTTCCTTTTCGAAAATTCCTTTTGATAAAAGCGCTGGAGTTTAGTTTCTTCTCATTCATTCTCTGGTGGAAATTATTCTTTTCTCAACACATTTGTAAAATCGCTGGACTTTAGTTTCAAAATTCCCTCCCTTTCCAAACACCTTTGAAAAGTATTTCCAAAATGCTGTAAACTTTTCAACTTAAGTTTCTAATTTCTCTTACATTCCTCTACAGAATTAAAAAAAATTTCTCAATATGACGAAAACGTTACAACTACTGTATATTACTGAAGAATCTAGACAAGAATAATTTTTTCCGACTGTCATTTTGGCCTTGCTTTATGTAATGTTACTGCTTGCAAGCAATAACGGTATTTCCTTACATAATACACCACATTCAAGGTTCCCCCGGGATTTGCAAACCCCTGGGTAATTTCTCTAATTACAGACGATCTGAGAACTAGCGCTAGATTGTTCACAAGGAAGCGATTAGCGCTCCCGCGCGCTTGAGAGCGATTTGCGTTGTTGAGATTCAAGTTCACCGAAGTTTCCCTGAAGAAGAAGATTTCGGTTGATTTCGTTCTTGTTCCTCTCGAGTTCATATTTGTTCGATTCATCTGTCGTTCTTCAGTTGTCTTATCTTAGTTTCTTTTTCCAATTTTCGAATCTGGGCATTAGCAAGTTATTAACATTCGAACTGAAATGACATTTATGATCTGTGTTGAAAAAAACATTTGTGGGAACGTTCAGTGGCTTATTTAATTTCTACGCATATCTCAAATCATTGATAAAAAAATCACGCTACGTCTCACAATATTGTACTGAATCTACGTCCAGCTGGTTTCACTGTTATACTCAGTTTTTTTTTTTTTAACTCTTCACCGTGAAATCGTATTTCCTTTAAAAAATAAAACTCAAAACACAGATTCCACTCAATGTATCTTATAAGTCCAAAGTAAACCACCTCTCACTAAAGAGAATCACCCAATTTAGCATGAAATCCAGCTCACAAACTCATCCCCTCCGAACACACACACAGAAGCGACCACGTTCTACTGCACGCGAGTTCTGTGGCAAAACTTCCGCCGTGAAGTTTGTATTCGACGCTATTGCTAAGAAACGGTGCAGTAGCCTTATCGTAAGTGGGTCACTAGTACGGCCATTCAACTAAGAGCATCTGATGAATATCTTATGAATGGCTTCGCCCTGCCATTTTAATTATATGCCGTTTTTTCCATTTCCTTGCTCTTTCTGCCCACCCCAGGTGTGACCCATAAAAGGCCACTAATATCTAGGTATGTAGTTTATTGCTTAGGTCAACCAATGTACACTGGCTTATAGGACAACCAATGTGCACTGGATTATAGGACAACCAATGTGCACTGGATTATAGGACAACCAATGTGCACTGGATTATAGGACAACCAATGTGCACTGGATTATAGGACAACCAATGTGCACTGGATTATAGGACAACCAATGTGCACTAGGTTATAGGACAACCAACGTACACTGGATTATAGGACAACCAATGTGCACTGGATTATAGGACAACCAATGTGCACTGGATTATAGGACAACCAATGTGCACTGGATTATAGGACAACCAATGTGCACTGGATTATAGGACAACCAACGTACACTGGATTATAGGACAACCAATGTGCACTGGATTATAGGACAACCAACGTACACTGGATTATAGGACAACCAATGTGCACTGGAGTATAGGACAACCAATGTACACTGGAGCATAGGACAAAAAGTTAAGTATACCTTAGTTTAACCAGACCACCGAGCTGATTAACAGCTCTCCTAAAGAGGGCTGGCCCGAAGGATTAGATTTATTTTACGTGGCTAAGAACCAACTGGTTACCTAGCAGCGGGACTTACAACTTATTGTGGAATCCGAACACACTGTAATGAGAAATGAATTTCTATCACCAGAAATAAATTTCTCCAATTATTCATTGACCGGTCAGAGAATCGAACGCGGGCACAACAGAGTGCTAGCCGAGAACGATACCAACCTGTCCAAGGAGAATAGGACAACCAATGTGCACTGGATTATAGGACAACCAATGTACACCGGATTGTAGGACAACCAATGTACACTGGATTGTAGGACAATCAATGTACACTGGATCATAGGACAACCAATGTACACTGCATTGTAGGACAATCAATGTACACTGGATCATAGGACAACCAATGTGCACTGGATTGTAGGACAACCAATGTACACTGGATTATAGGCAAAGCGTCAATATCGTTTCCTCTCCCCAAAATGCAAAAGTCAAACAATGGTCCCTCAGCTTGTCAACTGAGAGAGCCACTGAACTACCTAGCGAGAGAGAGAGAGAGAGAGAGAGAGAGAGAGAGAGAGAGAGAGTAAGTGTTTATCCTTATGGGAAAAGTAGCAACTGATTGCTACTCATGTGTTTGAGAGAGAGAGAGAGAGAGAGAGAGAGAGAGAGAGAGAGAGAGAGAGAGAATTTATTTCTCACATAAAAGGTAATTGCAATAACTGGTTACTTATTCGTTTATGATATACCCAAGTCATTATCTAATTAAATGAAAGGGAGAGCGTAGGCATGTATCTTTCCTTCGTTTTAAAATAAATTTAGATGATATTGCGTCCCACACACAGCAGACTGAATCAGTTCTACTTTTAGCCTAGCTTCCATAAAATACTGATTACCCTATGCAGGCAGGCCTCAATGCCTACCGGCTATTCCTCCATTTCCCCGACACCCACGCATCGTAACCCTAACAGAACAATAAACTAAAACTGGAGGAATACAACTTCTTTCACTGCAACATCAAATGTTACTCCCTAAATGTGACGCCCGAATGCGGCATAACCCACCTTTTTGGCGCCCACCTCCCTCGGGAGCCATGTGCCCTTAAAGACCCTTTGCCAGTAAAAAAAAAAAAAAAATAGGAACAGAGGGTCTATCATCTGTAAATGTTTATGAGACTGCAATGGTCCGCCAAACCCCCTCCTCCTCTCCTCTTCTTCTTGGTAAGACACCGGGTCCCCCACCACCCTCCTGTCAGCCTGCATTAGCTATGGCATAAGTACAGTACCTGCAAGAGGTCTGCGTAAACAGTGGCGTTTTGCGCTTAAGCTGCTGTGACATTTGCGTATTGGCTGAATGGTAGACAGCAGGGGTTCCTAACCTTTTTGTTCTTCTGTACCCCTTGGGCATTTTTATAGATTCCTGTGTACCCCTAAAATTGAGGATTAAAAAGAAAAACGATGAAATTGATACTGTGATATAATTTTATTATGAAATCTGTTTGCGTAGAATAAAGCTTTTACTACAATGAGGAAATAAAGAAAAGGCATGACATTGTGCAATCTCAATGTAGAATACATCATAACTTGTATTGCGCAGTACTGGCTATTCTCTCAGATCCAGTGTACCACCTCAAGTGTACAAATGTACCACTGGGGGGTACATGTATCCCAGGTTGGGAACCCCTACTATACAGATTTCCTGAGTAGTCTGTCTCGAACTGTACATATCTGAATACATTATCTGTAAGACTGTGTATATATATATATAGTACAAATGTGGATGTAATATAGATATTGCAGTGTCTTATCCAACCAGGATATACTCTATCTTATCCGTTTTAAAGATTAATGATAAATCAATGACATCTAAATATATTCATATTAGAGAGGTATCCTTCGTTACTAAGATAAATTTTTTTTTTTATTTGATCACGATTCTGACATTCCCGTACTTGTTAAATATTACCATTCTGAATGTATTCAACGTAGATTTCAAACAAATAAAGAAATCTGACCAAAAATATAAATTAATACATACATAAACAGGAATGTAAGATAGAAATATTCTGGCAATGGGGTATTACTCTTTAAACGGTCATTCCACGGTTTTGCAGAGAAGGGAATGAAAGATTCTAATATCAGGCTGTGTGACAATATGGCGCCGAAGAAGAAAGTGGATGCTGCCGTTTTGCAAAGCGAGTAACACGCACGAGTTCTATAGGCTAGGGATTGTAATCAATGGTGAAAGTTTTCTGTTGAACTGTCTACTTACGGAAAATGGACATATAAGACATTACATAGACAATTCTTTTAAGCTACCTCTCTCTTAAATTTGAATCTAAATTAAAATACTTCGTTATAACTGATAAGCAAATATTCTTTAAAATACAATATTTCTGATTCTTTCCGTTTGATCTCAATTAATGGAAGGTTTACATGAACGGACGGATGAATACATTATTGAATAAGACAACAGAGAAATTAGCGAATTGCTCAAACAATGCTGCCCTGAAATGGAAAACTGCAATATCTGCAAAATTTTTGAAACTGAGATATGCCACGTATTGGGCTCGTGAAACACTAATACACAAGTTACTGCAGTTTCAGAATGATTCTTCAATGTTTTATTTAGGGGGTCCCATTTGCAGTATCTGCAAAATCAGTAGTAAGGCAAGGGAAAACTGCCGTATCTACCATTTTTCTCAGTTTTGTATTTTTGCATATACGGCAGTCTTCCATTTTAGGGCAGAATAAATATTCACATGTAGACTAAGGAAAATAACGGATGATGAAGTGAAGAAATTGAAGAACAAATAACCAATAATGTATATGTAAATGTGTATATTTTCACTAATATTGCTCTACCAGTAGTTTAATATCTGATTCATGATACCTTTGGGAATAACTTAAACCCAAGAGGAATCACAACTGACAAGGGATTTGCGTCGGCCAGGGTTCGACTCAGAAACACCTATCAATTATATTTGCCCCGGTGGAAGATATTCCCAAGGTATACTGAATTCCATATGAAACTGTATTTAAGGCTTCATATTGGTGAATATAAAAAAAGGTCACGGGTGTACAAGTGATAATGTACATACATACATACATACATGCACCTATATGTATTTGCATGTATATATGTATATATATACATATCTATACATAGATATCTATATATATATATATATATATATATATATATATATATATATATATATATATATATATATATATATATATATATATATATATATATATATATATATATATATTTAGAAAATTATGATTGTGTTTAATGATAAATAAATAAAGTTCCATAAACTGGATTTCTATCAGACAGCTGAATAAAAGCATAAAAATACCACCTGAATAACTCTGTAAATAAGATAATTACCTAAACCTGAAAATAAAAACGTGAAATTTATAACAAAAAAAAAGTAAAAAATGCATCGAAAGTTTCTTCAGCGCAATCGAGTTTCCTGTACAGCGTATAATCAAGACCACCGAAAAAAGACCTATCTTTCGGTGGTCTCGGTATGATGCTGTATGAGCCGCGGCCATGAAACTTTAACCACTGCCCGGTGGGGGCCTGTCCTTTATCGTTGCCAGAAGCACGATTATGGCTAACTTTAACCTTAAATAAAATAAAAACTACTGAGGCTAGAGGGCTGCAATTTAGTACGTTTGATGATTGGAGGGTGGATGATCAACATACCAATTTGCAGCCCTCTAGCCTTAGTAGTTTTTAAGATCTGAGGGAGGACAGAAAAAGTGCGGACAGAATAAAATGCAGACGGACAGACAAAGCCGGCACAATAGTTTTCTTTTACAGAAAATTAAAAAGTAAATGAATAAAACTGAAGATGAGCAATAAATAAATGTAATCATATAAACCTACACAAGACAAAAATTGTAATCAAGGACATCAATATCGTCAAGAACAGAACAAGGACAAAACAAGGAGAAACAAAAACAGACGCACAAAAGAACCTGTCATTGGGCTGTAAGCTTGGCACCGGAGAACTTCGACCCCTACAATTACATATGATTAAATTCGAGATTTCAGCGGGAACAGGCCACAGTGCGGTTCTTTATGTAATGCGTCGCGCGATTACTATCATTAAATTGATGATTACGCAGTGCGATTTGTTTATGTCATGTTACCTGGTTTTTTTCATACTTTTGTGGGTCTTTTTTTTATTCTTTTTACTTTATTTTTTTTATTCTGTTCCATTTTGGATAAGAATTAGGGATCCAGTAATAATTTAACGTAATAAATTGTTCACTGAATACTCGTGCATTCGCAACAGTACAAGCAGTTGATATTCATTGAGAGGATACACGCAAACACACACACACACACACTACATACATATATATATACATACAATATATATATATATATATATATATATATATATATATATATATATATATATATATATATATATATATATATATATATATATACATATATATATACAGTATATATATATATATATATATATATATATATATATATATATATATATATATATAATTTTTTATCAATACACCTGGACATTTTTATTTTCACATACAGTAAGCCACAATTGTCATTCAATATTCAACTCGCTCTACCTTGGAAATAATACCTAAGGGAAATTATAATTAACAAGTGGTTCGTCACCCAGGGGGATTCGATCCCACGACCGCAACAACCTCCGACTTCAGTGACGAGGTCTCTACCATTCGGCTTTCTGTTTTCTTTTAAACAGTGTGTCGTCTCACCTATCAGTGAGTGGCTGTGAGAAAATTTAATGAAGCTCTGATCTGTCACATTTATATTTACAACAGCTGAATCAGGGATGAAACTCTTGCGCTCAAAATTTGTACAACATTAACTGCTTCATATGCCTCCGCTAAAGGCTTATCGACAGCGAGTCGAATCCCTATATATATATATATATATATATATATATATATATATATATATATATATATATATATATATATATATATATATATATATACACAACACATACATAATATATATATATATATATATATATATATATATATATATATATATATATATATATATATTTAGTATATACTGTATATACATATATATATAGTATATAAATATATGTATATACATTATCAAATTCAAGCTTTCAAAAAATGTGCTGTTCATTCAAAAGAAGTAACAGAAGGTAAAGGTAAATACAGAAAGAGATCAGTTATTAAAAAACATAAATTAACAAATGAATAAATAAAAAAAATGTAAGTAAATTATTAAAATACAAGGAGAGTTGTATAGGGTAGTAATGCATAGCATCTCCTATTGAACTTTTGTAATCCCAGTCACCCGACATCCTACGGGAGGCTATTCCACAATCCCACGGTGTGAGGAATAACGGTCCTCTGGAACTGAGAATTTCGACAACGAGGCACATTTACTGCATATAGGTGCTGTTGTTCAGCTAATCTGGCTACTCTCGGCAGGAAAAGGGAATAAGGGATCAATTGTGAATAAGAAAGATCTGTTAAAATACAACTTATGAAAAACTGGCAAACAAGAGACCATCGGTCGATGGTCCAAGTCATAACTGCTGATATTAGGAAGCAGAAACCTATCACCACGAATCACTATCTAGAAGAGATAAATCTCTGGCAAAAGCAGAGATCCACGCCAGAGAACAATATTCTAGTAAAGGAAGGATAAATGACCTAAAACAGGTCGCATTTATTTTATCCCTGTTATAAATAAATGAACAATGCATAACTTTCGTGCTGCATTTGCTGAAACTTCATTATATATGTTGCTCAAAAGTAACATCCAAAATAGTTAAAGCTTCAGACTCATTCAGCAGAGTCCCATCCACCTGAAGGGGAGGGTGGGTTGGAAAATCTGTGCGAGATCTGGTAATCAAGTGTTTTCGTCTAACTGGAGTTCAGCCTCATACCCCACCGACTACATCATTCACAGATCCGGTCCTTGTCCCTATGGAGGCTGAGGGCAGCTTCATTTCTCATAAGCGGAGACTTACTACACCCACAAGCGTTGCATCATCAGCATAGTGTATAAACTTGCTTTCCAGGCCAACAACCATATCACTTGTATATACTGAAAATAACAGTGGACTAGATACGTTACCCTTTGGAGCTCCAGAAATCTTGAAGTAATCCTAAAACCTATATACCCACTCCAAGATTCTGAAGTTTATGAATAAGTGCCTTGTGATTTACTAAATCAAAAGCAGCAGCACTAAAATCTATTTGAATTACTCTGCACTCAAAACCCTTATCAAGGTTCCCTTGCAAATTGCATGTCAAGTCTAAAAGAGCATCGCAGGTACCGGATGCTTCCTATATGCATATTGACTATCAGCTAACAATCCTTTAGATTCCACATGCTTATACAGTATAGTGGCCTGAAAATAAGTTTTTCTGCAACTTTGGAGAGCACAGGGAGAATAGATATTGGCCTGTAACTACTGCAGTCTGCAGATATGCCATTCTTTGGAACAGACATTGTATTACTAAGCTTGAGCACATCAGCAAAGGTACTACGTCGACATAAAAATCTATAGAATCTACTAATCTTGGGAGACAACACACTAGAAACTTTTTTAAAAACAAAGAGAAGAAAGCATCAGGATTGTTTCAAAGGAAAAAAGATAATTCCATTGTTCAACATACTATACTGGCTAACATTTCAGGCCTGCTCTATTCCATTCTCAAAGCTATAAAATTTAAATAAAATTAAAGTTTAAACAGACTCAGGCTTAAAAGAATAACGTAAAATAATAAAAGTACAAAAAAGCAAATCACGAAATAACATAACAACGCATAGCGAGCAGAATCGAAGATGAAGACAGTGTGACACTTAGGGTCCGTTTGGTTCCAACGAAAACTCACGAGAGGTCTACAGAGGACTTGAAGTGGTCTCAGCATTTGTCTGGAGAATCAGCTGTTTGATGAGGAGGGATTCAAATATCGACAACTGATGGTCCTTTGGAGCCTTGCCAATTATTTTAAAATCTATATTCAATGTTATATTTATATTTTCTAGCGTTTGTGATTTCTTAATCATGAGAATTCAGGGTTTGATAGTTTTGCACACCACGGCAAGAATATCCTCGTCTTCCACAGCATACGAGTGGAGCTCACGTACTTCCCCTGGTTACATCTAGGGCAGTTAAACAGATAAATGACTCCCGAGGTCATTAAAGGATTAAGCTTCTCTTCATATCTGAACATAGACCCAATAGTCATTGGTTTACCGGGTATTAACTCAAGTTCAAAGTTAAGTAGATACTTGTTAATAGATTTCCTGATCAAAATGTTTATCTTATACTAATGGGGCCATTGCATAAAATAATTATATATATATATATATATATATATATATATATATATATATATATATATATATATATATATATATATATATATATATATATATATATATATATATATATATGTATATATATGTATGTATATATATATATATATATATATACATATATATATGTGTATGTGTGTATGTTTAAACCAAACTTACTGATAAAACATTCAAGATCACGATACTAGCGCTAATGAATAAAAAGCCCAGTGAACGAAGATTTTAAAATCCATATCAAGACCAGGTCCGATTACATAAAAAAAGAATGGGCGCAATAAAGGAGAAAAAGAAGCTCCAAGAGAATTCCAAAGATCGAAAGAAAAGCTTAATGAAGTGAAATGTCATCACTGACGCCATAATTGTGACGCCGTAATTATGACGCAATAATTACGATTATTTCGACGCCTTTTCAGCCACGTCAAGGGATTGTGATTGTGCTCAGGGAAAAGGATTTAGAGAGTTCTCTCTCTCTCTCTCTCTCTCTCTCTCTCTCTCTCTCTCTCTCTCTCTCTCTCACTTTGATGATTTGTTAACAGTGTGCCGCACTACAACGATACTATATAATTATACATAGTACTACAGATTACACACACACACATACACACATATGTATATATGTATAGATATTTATATATTTGTGTGTACGTATATATATACAGAGAGAGAGAGAGAGAGAGAGAGAGAGAGAGAGAGAGAGAGAGAGAGAGAGAGAGAAAGAGAGAATTGAATTGAATATAAAATTTAGGCCACAGGACAAGCACTGGGACCTGTGTGGTCATTCAGAGGTTGAAAATAATGATAAAACAATTGTAAAGAGAGGGTGGAAAGTAAGATGGAAGAAAGAGAATATGAAAGGAGGTAGAGTAAAAGGAACGAAAGGGGTTGCAAAGAACCTTAAGTAATGCCTACAGTGCACCGCATAAGGTGCACTTACGGGACTACCCCACTACGGGGGGAGGGAGAGAGAGAGAATTAAGTATATCCTAGTTTAACCAGACCACTGAGCTGATTGACAGCTCTCCTAGGGCTGGCCCGAAGGATTAGATTTATTTTACGTGGCTAAGAACCAACTGGTTACCTGGCAACGGAACCTACAGCTTATTGTGGGATGCGAACCACATTATGACGAGAAATGAATTTCTATCACCAGAAATAAATTCCCCTAATTCTTCATTAGCCGGGTAGGAGAGTTGAACGCTGGGCCAACAGCGTGCCAGGCGACAGCTCTACCCACCCCTCCAACGAAGAACTGAGAAAGAGAAAGGGGGCGGGGGCGGGGGAATGCAATTACAAACGAAAAACCAACGAAATTTCAGGACTGCTGACTCACAAAAGTAAGACTTCTGCAGTAAAAGGCAACAGCATTAAGTTCCAACTTTTTATTGCAACTGCTTCGTCCATTGCATGCAATGTGTATATCAATCACATCGTGAGGTATGGAGGAAACTTTTAAAAGGCTTGATCACTTGGATGTAAATATATATATTATATATAATATTATATATATATATATATATATATATATATATATATATATATATATATATATGTACGTATGTATAAATTAACTTTATCACGTATACAATTGTTCTATGCATTAGTACAATTACAAGAGGACTAATTAAAGTAATATACCTCATTAAAGTATATATATATATATATATATATATATATATATATATATATATATATATATATATATATATATATATATATATATGTATATATATATATATATAATATATATATCATATATAGTAATATATATATATATGTGTGTAAAGTCATAGTAACATGTACATGTACAGATGTACCACAGAGAAAAATGGAACAGTGTGCTGGGCATAAATCCTGAGTCCCCTAAAAGGCGAAACCGGTCAGCATTTATGTGGTTCCATTTTCCATGTGGTACATCCGCATATGTGTGTGCGAGTGTACAGTATGTGCAAGAAACAAATCAACCTCTTAACTTCCCCTCTTCACACATTTTGGTTATGTTTAACATTACAAAGCCTTGAATCCAAAATGAGGATGAAATAAAGAAACCCCAATCACCAGTGCCCAGTTTGGTTAAGCTGAAGCACTCGACCACGGACGATAAGGACGTAAGTCTATTCCTGTCTATATATATATATATATATATATATATATATATATATATATATATATACATACTGTATATATATACACATGATCATAAATATTAAGCCACAAATACCCCTTGGCATTGACTTCACTCTTTAGCCTTAGAAATAGCTTGCGCCAACACTGAATGATAATTGGAACTCTCTCATGCTATCCAGGTGGATAAGCCGACAGTCAATCTCTGTATCTCATCGAATAGGCACAGTCTCGAATCATGCACGTGTCAATTCCAATTCTATTTTGTCTTAAGATGTTCCCAAGGTAACATGAATTCGATATTAGATGGTGATATACATTTCATATATACGTATATACATACATATACTGTATATATATATATATACTGTATATATATGCACACATAAAAATATATGTATGTATGTATATATATACTATATATATACATATATACATACATATATATTTATATTCATAGACATAGCCATACAAAATTTCGTGGAAAACTAGTCTGGTACAGATGGAAAGAGATAACAAATTTTCAGCATGATATGCAGGTTTACTAATTAATTTCTTACCTCATGCTACTCTTGCATTTTTATGAGAGAGAGAGAGAGAGAGAGAGAGAGAGAGAGAGAGAGAGAGAGAGAGAGAGAAGAAATCAACCAATAAAGGAAAAGCAGCAGTAAGGAGAGAAAATATCTACAGCCAAAAAAAAAGAAAAGGCAGGAAGAGAACCCATTCTAATGGCCTCCGCACATATCACCCCAAACCCATTTACGACCTGGACAGAGCGGTGTAACAAACAACGAGAACGCACACCGATTCCCAATTACCGTCGTCTGCAACCGAGACAATTAATCAAGCTTTGACACAGTCGACGGGCAATGTTTACCTTTCCGAGGGAAAAGTAGAGCACCAGCGGCGAGATAAAGGTGTTCTCGGGTGACCTGGATTTCGCACCTCGCATGAGCTTCGTTGTCTGGCTCGCTGCTGAGGCATGCGGAAGGTTACCTCAGAGCCCTTTCGCCTGGGGTTGCCTTTCGTGTTTCCGCTGGTTGTTTACGTAATTCTGTTTGCCTTCTTTGATCAGTCGAATTCCCTTTGTGGAACGCTACTCTCTCTCTCTCTCTCTCTCACACACATACACACACACACATACATACATGTACATACATATATATATATATATATATATATATATATATATATATATATATATATATATATATATATATATATATATATATATATATACAAATATATATATATATATATATATATAAAATATATTGAAATAACAAGAAATATATATATATTCCTTTATTTTGCCTGCCACAGGACAAATAAACGCGAAGATTTAGTGACATATTGCGCTTTCGAAAATGTGTCGAAAGAACACGATATATATTTATATATTCCTTCTATTTTATCCTATATATATTGGCTAAATATATTGTCACGTGCTATTTAGTGACATATAAGATATATATATATATATATATATATATATATATATATATATATATATATATATATATATATATATATACATATATATCTATACAAGTCTGCATGATTAACCTGGAACATGTTAATAGAATTCATATCATTAATTCAGTTAATACATTGCAAAATCACTAAATCGCATCCCCTCACAATCCGAGACATTACAACGCTGTTAAGGCCATAATTTCTTGTCTTACCGCCACCCTGCATTGAAACGTCAACGTCAATCATTTCACTTTCCTGTTTATGACATCACAGACCCGGTCTCCTACTTTCTCGATATCGAGAAAAAGAAGAGGAAAAAGAATTCTTTGTATTTTCGTCACATAAAGCGTTCGCTTTCGTGACCTGCGCATTGTTCGGTGGCATGGCACCTCCGCCCATGTCATACTGTGTCACATAAACGTGTCAGATTCTAAACATCTCGGTTCGTAGAAGGCTTTAGTCGGGGTGTGTAACATGATGGTGGAACGACACAATTGCGGAAGTAGCGAATATAATAATAGAATATTGCGTAATATCGTGATACTTTATCTTGCTAGATTGATGAATTGCTGGTCGTATAATTATCAAAAAGAAAGGGGAGAGAGAGAGAGAGAGAGAGAGAGAGAGAGAGAGAGAGAGAGAGAGAGAGAGAGAGAGAGAGAGCATTCGTAAAATATTTACTAAGGATTACAAGAAATAAGTGAAAAATGCGCGAAGTTTCTTCGGCGCAATCGAGTTTTCTGTACAGCCACTACAGCGTATAATCAAGGCCACCGAAAACAAATCTACCTTTCGGTGGTCTCGGTATAATGCTGTATGAGCCGAGGCCCATGAAACTTTAACCACTGCTCGGTGTTGGCTTTTCCTATATCGTTTTCAGAAGCACGATTATGGCTAACTTTAACCATAAATAAAATAAAAATTAATGATGCTAGAGGGCTGCAATTTGTTACGTTTGATGACTGGAGGGTGGATGATCAACATACCAATTTGCAGTCCTCTAGCCTTAGTAGCTTTTAAGATCCGAGGGCGGACAGAAAAAGCGCGGACAGAAAAATGTGCGGACAGAAAAAAGTGCGGAGAGATTAAAGTGCAGACGGATAAAGAAAGCCGGCAAAAGAGTTTTCTTTTACAGAAAACTAAAAAGCAAAGAGAGAGAGAGAGAGAGAGAGAGAGAGAGAGAGAGAGAGAGAGAGAGAGAGAGAGAGAGAGAGAGTGGATATGGACCTGGTGATAACATTCGTTTCTTAAAAATTGATTCCGGGATTATACGGTTCGGTGATTATTTCTCTTTCCCCTCTAACCGACTTCCGAATTCGCTGACCGTTACAGAACTCCCTATACACGGCTGTCATGCTTTGGAATTCTCTAGCTCTTTCGCTTCTAACTTTGTGTTCTTTTTGCTCTCTATTTTTTATTATCTTCGTGTTCTTTTTGCTTTCTATTTTTTTATTATCGTCTTCTTTTGGACCGGGATAGGAAAGGGCACTTGCTTACACATCCCACCGACTTTTCGTTTTTCGGGAGACCGGACGAGCTAAACTAAAGGCAGAGAAGGTATTAGATTCTTGCCTTCAGCAGACAGATTCTGGAATTATGTAGATAAATAATAAAACGTGGAGAAACAGAAAGCTAAAGTCATTCCAAAGCCAATCTTTGTTTGTGCATTTTCATAACTGAAAAGAAGATCATGCATTCAGGAGACCATGAATATAAAGATGAAACTAATTGCTAAATTTGGAAGTTGGTGGAAAAAATTGTTATGGATGACGATTTCATAATAATAATAAATGTTATTATTATTATTATTATTATTATTATTATTATTATTATTATTATTATTATTATTATTATTATTATTATTTAGTCTAAAACCCATCTCTCAAACGCGTTACAAAACGAAACAAGTAAAAAATGTGCCGAAGAAACTTCGGCGCAATCGAGTTTTCTGTACAGCGCATAATGTTGTATAAAACTCTCAGTCACGGCCTATGACTCTTTGTCGCAGCCCATGAAACTTTCAGCCGCGGCCCGGTGGTGGCCTGATGTTGGGCACCTACAGCGGTGCAAGACGTACGATCTTGGCTAACTTTAGCCTAAATAAAATAAAAACTACTTGAGGCTAGAGGGCTGTAATTTGGCATGTTTGATGATTGGAGGGTGGATGATCAACATACCAATTTGCAGCCCTATAGCCTCAGTAATTTTTAAGATCTGAGGGCGGACAGAAAAAATGCGGACGGACAGACAAATAGCCATCTCAATAGTTTTCTTTAACAAAAACTAAAAAAAAAAAAGCCCTATATAAAGAATCAAGCAATACTTATTCCGACTTAGAAGTTTGTCTCAACAGAAACCTAAAACCGAGGACTCTCATCGAAGACGCATTCCCCATAACTATCGCGTGTTTGTTTAATCCCTCATCAGTCCGGATTTGGAGTTCATTGCCGTAAACAAAAGATCAGGGAAGAGTTATGCGCCGTCTTGCAGGGAGATATTTCATAATATTTTGATGCATACATGTTGATGAGCGGTTCGTAATGCAGAATGAGAGAGAGAGAGAGAGAGAGAGAGAGAGAGAGAGAGAGAGAGAGTTTATTTTGATTGGTTTTAGATTGCAAACCTTCTGCTCAGGTTTCAGTGACCGCAGGAAACAATGAAAGGCTGCATTTCAAACGACTGATGGCATGACTTTCAAGAGTTACATGAAGTCACGAAAAGAATGAAGACTGTAAAACAATAAAAATGAATTCCTAAAACTTGTTCATTTTCATAAGTAGTTCTTTCAGGGAAGTTTTGGCTTATGATTAAAAGAATAGTAAATTAAAACTGAATTGACCACTGAGTTTTATAATTACAATTATGCATAAACATTCACACAGAGTAACCCTAAGCCCACAAGACCTTCAATTTCCTGTAGTAAGCGTTCTTAGAAGCCAGTGCTCACATGTGAAACGAGTAAATAAGTAAAAAATGCGCCGAAGGTTCTTCGACGCAATCGAGTTTTTTGTACAGCGTATAACCAAAGCCACCGAAAATAGATCTATCTTTCGGTGGTCTCGGTATAATGCTGTATGAGCCGCGGTCCATGAAATTTTAACCATGGCCCGGAGGTGGCCTACCCTATATCGTTGCCAGAAGCAGGATTATGGCTAACTTTAACCTAAAATAAAAAAAAAACTACTGAGACTAGAGGGCTGCAATTTGGTATGTTTGATGATTGAAAGGTGGATGATCAACGTACAAATTTCCAGCCCTCTAGCCGCAGAAGTTTTTAAGATCTAAGGGCAAACAGAAAAAGTGCGGACAGAAAAAAGTTCCGACGGACGGACAATAGCATTCTTTTACAGAAAATTTAAAATGCATAACAAAGTGATAAATAATAACCAATAAATGAAAATCATAAAAAAAAGACGCATCCCTACATCAAATAAGAAATTACGTTAGTCCACTTATGCCCTTTCTAACAGATCGTCAGTTCCAAATTTGTTCCAATGTTATTTAGGTGTCACATTTCTCCGACTTTTCCACGCTCAAATTTTCCCAACAACGATAGTGTCGATGATAATTAACTTTCGAATTTTATAAAATTTTAGCGATGCTATTCATGAAGTTATGATGGGTCATTTTATTATCCTGAGTTAAAATGTTATTGAACAATGGAAAAATACAATATAAATTATTTAGATATGTTCATGCTTGTATGTATGTGTGTATATATATAAACATTATATATATATATATATATATATATATATATATATATATATATATATATATATATATATATATACACATATAATATAATATACATATATATATATTATATATATACTTTTATATAAAGTTCAGTGTTACTTAATAGCAAGTGGCAATAAATACAGCTGAAGAAATAACAAGCGCTTTCGTGTTATTTCAACACATTTTCAAGATATAATATATTGAAATAACACGAACGCTTTTCGTACTTCCTTCTTTTATATATATATATATATATATATATATATATAAAAAAAATGACCCAGGTCACGTGATACCAGGTCTAACCCATCAGCGACAGAGGTGAGCTCGAACCCGCCAAAGAAGCGATAGATATTAACTAGTCGCCAGGAACATCCGTCGCGTCTCTTTGACGATCGAGATGGGTCGCCGCTATGTCAGATTTAGGCACGGGATAGTAACCACACACCACAATGCTTCCTGGAAACCATATATAAAAAAATATATATATATATATATATATATATATATATATATATATATATATATATATATATATATATATATATAATTATTATATACTTTTTCTTTTTCAATAAGCGGGATCTATAATTCCTTTACCTGCTCTTACCTCTTCCTAATGATGATCCCAGCAATTTTAGACCCATATCTTTGCTATCAATCATGTCAAAGGTATTAGAGAGGGTTGTATGCGATCAATTATTTCTGTTATTTGAGTCAAATGACATCCTCTTACCGGCTTCTTTATCTAAGAACGCCATAAAATATTGGGAATATGGATAATAAGAAAATATCTTTAAGTGAATTTCGGCATTTGACTCTGTATCCCATAGTTTACTTATGCAAAAGATGATGCAATATGGAATAGATGATTTTTGGTTTGATGACTATTTAACTGCTCGAACTCAGTCAGTAAAAATAAGTGACCATATTTCTAGTAAACAAAGGTTGACACCCCACTCGATCCTAGGTCAGTTCTATTTAACATTTTCGTAAATGACCTGGCAACTAAATATGATATGCTCGTTCAGTATGCGGATATATATTCGGGTAAGATAGAAAATTTATATATTGTTGACAGAGCCGAAAAGAAATTTATATAAATAAATATGGTCTAAAAATAATAAGCAAAACTAGATTTTATTTATATATATATATAAACCGTTTACCAGAGAATCTTTGCAAACACAAACGATGACATTAAACCAAGTGAAAATGTAAAATCTCGGAAATATGGATTTTTTTTCTTTCGATAATCATACTGACAATATATGCTGGATTATTTCTTAAAAAAACAAAGATAATTTTGATAGTGTTTTTATGATTTAATATCCTACTGTTAATGGAATGGAGTTTAAAAAAAAACACAAAAAATTTTTGTTTTCCTTGGGAGAAAATATATTACAAATGAATTTTGAAACTTGACAAACTGATCCCAAATATTGAATGGACATTTTGCCAGAATATTACACTAAACGTTGTTTTTGAATATGACAATCTGGCTGATAAGGCAACATCCGTCAGGGTCCCAAGTTTTGGAATGCTGAGGATATTAAAGAACAAATTGTCTAAAGAAAAAACTGAAATCACACCTGTTTCAGGAAAAATAATGTAACCTTTAAGATATTTTATAAATGTAAATAAATTTTGGTTCTTAACTGCATAGGTAATTTTATCTTTGTATTTAGATTTATTTTTAGACTGATTATACCTTTGTTTTAAGGTCACCTTGAACCTTTTAGCTAAAGTACTAATTAATGTATTTGTATTTTAAATCATCTGTATGGATACTTTTATGTAATAGAATACCCACTGTATTTGTGGAATAAAGGAATTATTTTATTATTATTATTATTATACTGTTATTAATGAACACCATACTGTTAACTTGAATCTAGTGACATTTTTATATGTTTTCATCCTCCGAAAACAAACACACATTGTATATATATATATATATATATATATATATATATATATATATATATATATAAAGTGGCAAAAGTTGTTACAAATTACTTTTCAGACACTGTTAAGGAAGGTAAAGTGTTTTTATGATTTACCGGTTAGGTAGTTTAACGATATTTTGTTTGCCGTAGATCTTTGTTAAAAAGCACTGTCTGAATTTAACTGTTGTTTTTAAATGACAATTGTGTCTCTTCTGATGAAGAACAAACCCAAAGAGCCTGACAAATATTTTACGCCCTATGTTGATCATCCCAGCATCGTTAGCCAATCATCAACTGGTAACGAATCTAGTGAAATTTTTAGTTTTCTGAAGATATTGCCGGCATTGTCTGTCCGCCCTCAGATCTTAAAAACTACTGAGGCTAGAGGGGCTCAGTATGTTGATTCCACCCTTTCATCAAACACCAAATTGCAGCCCTCTGGCTTCAAACTTTTTATTTTGTTTAACGCTAAAGTTAGCCATAATCGTGCGCTGGCAACTATGTAGACCTGGCCACCACCAGGCCGTGGTTAAAGGTTCATGGGCCGCGGCTCATACAGCATTATACCGAGACCACCGAAAGATAGATCTATTTTCGGTGGCCTTGATTGTAACGCTGTACAGAAAACTCGATTGCGCCGAAGATACTCGTACTTCGGCGCATATTTTACTTGTTTTAGTAAGAGACGAATATCATTTAATACTGGAGACATATGCGGCAATATTGTATAAATCAAGAGATATATTAGACAGAATCATGTTTCACTGGTAATTTTAATAATATTAACCTCAACTCTGGATTTCATAAGGTTGATAATGTAAGGAAAAATTAAATATTTAAAGAACCGAAAGTTAAGAGTCTTTATCTTTACCCCCATAAGACAACAAAGAGAGCAGATATTTATAATTACTCTTCTTGATAATGGGCTCATTGCTGTAATACCTACTTTTGTAAAGCAATTAGACAGTCAATCTTTACGCTTGTTCACGCATTTTTTTTTTACAAGACGAATGTTATGTAAATGTATTATTTACCTTTTCCTCCTTTCTGTTACTGTGATCATGACTTGAGAAATAGACAAAAGCTCGGTAACCTCTGCAGTTTTTTTCACTTTTCTTACGAGTTCATTTTGGATAATTAAATGCCACGGAACCACTGTGGTACTGGAATATACATATGAATATATATATATATATATATATATATATATATATATATATATATATACATATATATATATATATATACATATATATATATATATATATATATATATATATATATATATATATATATGTGTGTGTGTGTGTGTGTGTGTGTGTGTGTGTGTGTGTGTGTATGCAACGTGTTGTGTGAATTCTTAAGTGGTGTTGAAATCAGTGAGACTGAACTAGAAAAATACATGAAGCAAAACTTGGATAGAACAGCACAGATCAGAGTGGCCCTTTAGTTCTTATGAAAGGATTTTAATTTCTTCCTCACATGATTCCTAGAATTTTGCTGCATGTAATGTGTTACACTGCGGAGAATAACTCAAAACAAAATGTCTACCATTATTTTTCAGATTCTGCGAGACCCAAACAAAAGATTGACACACACACACAGCCGATCACCACGTATTAACACACTTTCTTGCAGATATCTCTTACTAATACCATCACTAAACCCAAAATCTATGACCCGTTGTGGCAAGCCTCTAAAAATAGAAAACAGAACTCCGAATCAAACCCAAGAAAAAACAGGTTTACCAGAACGAAAAACGACTGCGCCATGAACTGCGGATTATAATTTCCACATCCACGGCTGGGAAGGCGACCTGAGGTCAGCTTCGGTTTGGCTCCGCTGGACCTCGGCTCCTTGCCCCACCGATCGCATGTCCCTTAAGCACAGGATTACTCCCGGTGTTTTATGCGTTTACGACGCCCGTGTCTGCACGCAGCGACGCCCTTCCGGGGAGAAAATAGGTAGGTATTTTTTCAGGCAATGCGTCATGGCTGGGGGATCCCTTACTTAGTAATACAGCCCTGTGGCTTATATAGGTGGGTCAATGGGTGACGTACCAACAAATTTTGTTTCCACTGACAATGGCGTTTTTCTTGAATTTACGTCGTGTTATTTTCAAGTAGTGGATGTTGGATCTGGGTCGCCAACAAAACTGTGTCACTGCGAATGCTTTCGTGGAAAAAAGCAAGAGAATTTAAACTATCACAGTCATACTTTAACTGGTGAATGGTGGATAAAACCCATTTGCAGAAAACATTCACAGCATTAGCTTCTTCATGCATCTACAAGAAGGCTCGTCAGCCGTGTGAAGAAACCCTTAAACACACAACGCCATTAATCTTTCATGTCTTCTTGTGGTTCCTGGATATTAAGGCTCTTCCTTTGTAATACCTGTTCTACGATACCTGTCCAGCACTTCCTAGGGCTTCCAAATCATCTTTCCTCTTTACATTAATGAATTATAACATCATTTCCCAATATATCGTCTTCAATTTGTTCCACATGATCGAACCACCTGTAAATACTCTGTTCTATTTTTGCACTTAAGCTACCCTCTACTATTTTTGCAATATCCGCAATTCACTTATAATCTATGCGTTTCAGCCTTGGATTACAAAGACTCCAAGATGTCTGCCCAATCTTTTGCACACACACACACACTTATCCATTCGGTTATATTTGTTCCAAATACACATCAAGCAACTAGAGCCACTCTTCCACCAACATCGACATTCATTCTCCATTTGCCTTGATTCCATTCAGCCTCATAAACTTTCCTACGACATATTTACCTGCCAATCCCTTCACTTGCAAATATTCTCAAATTCTTTCAATAGTTACCCCAGCCTCTCTATCCTTTCCCCTATTAGTACCTGCCCATTTTCTTAGTCGACATTACACTGACATCTAATGTCCTCTCTCAGACTTCTTGCATCATTCTGTACCTAGATATTCAACAGTCTTGGAAACAGAGCACTTTTATCAGTCCTACACTTTCCCTAATTGTTCGCTTCTATTAAAACACTTTTAATTGCTCTTACCCAGGCATTCTCACCACCTTCCACACTGAATTTCTATCAGTTCAATCATACACCTTTTCTACATTTAGTGGTTCTTAACCTTTTTTGGCAGTGACCCAGAATCTTGTCTAAATTATTCATGCGACCCATGCCCGCATAAACAATTTCTTTGTATATGATTATGCTTATGAAAACGTGTTACAGAAACAAAAAATCACATGCAGATATTTTTAAATAAAAATCTGCTTAGATAATAATGAATTTTGCATTCTTAATACAATATTTTCTATAGTAATAATAATTATAATAAGATTATTTGAGAAATAATAAGCCCATAAAGTTATAACCCTTGGGGACCCATTGAAATAGTTTGGCGACATGACCCTAGGGTTAAGAGCCACTGCTGTATATGACATATACACCTCTTTCTCTTCGATTTAAAACTTCTCAGATAACTGTATCATTAGAAATATCTCCAACTGTACACACCCTATTTCCTGTATAAACCTACACAATTTCTCCCTTACCAGTCTCCCCGTCCGTATCTAGCCTTCTTAGTAGCAATCCTTTCTTACATTTTTCCTTGGTATAGTTAGTAATGTTATGCATTATACTTCTTAGTCTGCCATATTCATCATTATACTATGTATCAATTATTCCTCTCCCATCCTCATTTGGAACCTTTCCCTCATCAGCTCATACCCTACACACCCTGATCAGTCTCTCAATTATTTTTAAATTGCTAGACCACAGCACCAGCCATTTGTATCTATCCATTCTTTAACTTCTTAATTGCTCTCAGCCATCCTATCAGTCACATTCCCCGGCCTCCACTACTCACCCTATCAGAACAGTTATTTAGAAGGCCTATGCATGAATAAATGTATGTATGTAAAATAATACAACAACGTGTAAATATAAAAATACAGACACTTAGGACCAAAATAAATGTAACATATTTGCATGTATACATAAATGTACAAACATATAATATATATATTTATATGTGTATGTGTGCGTCTGTGTGTGTGCACGGGCGCATGCGAGTGCTTGCTTGCAAATATGGGTTAAATTCAAACAACCAAATCCTCACTTCCAAGCAGATATCCGCGTAATGAAAACTAATGTTTCACCAGCGATAATCATGCACTTACTAATGATGTATTTACTGTTCCGTGCATAAGCGTCTTTGAATTGATAAGGTAAAACTGTGCGTAAGAAACCCGGGCCTTTCATTCCATGTGTTTAAAACGTGCCTCTTACTGAAGGCTACTTCATCATAACACTTTTACTAAAAAGAATGACTCAAATGAAAGCGGACCTGTGGCTCTGAGAAATGACTCCTTACGTAACTTAACCAGCCATTTTTTAAAGAGACAATTTATCATCACTGACTAGGAGGAAGTCCATTGTGAAAGCAAACAAAGCATATTGACTATAATAGAGCTTTCATGTCGTTTCGTGGCTCCCGTGTTAAACTGTGCAGTATTGACATTGCTTGCTAGACAACAGCAGTTCACTTATAATCACAACTGAATTGATTTTTCACACGGAGTTACATCAGTGATGTCCTCTTTACAACAAGGCAGGTAAGAGTAGTCAATCTATAGTTATAATATAATATGCACATATATATATATGTATATATATATATATATATATATATATATATATATATATATATATATATATATATATATATATACATATACTTACCTATCACACCGTGATTTATATACATTCATGAAGCTACAAACGTCGCTTGGTAGCTCAATGGTTTGACCGTCGAATGGAGTCGCTGGAAGTTACCGTGTCGAGGGATCGAGACCCGGCGGTTCCGATCCATTTATCACTTTAAAAATTCCCCTTCGGTGATAATTCCCCATCAGGGAATATTCCCGAAGTAGCGTGAAGTGGATATCAAGCGACATTTGTAGCTTCATGAATATATATATATATATATATATATATATATATATATATATATATATATATATATATATATATATATATATATATATATATATATATATATGTACACACTTTTGACTTAAATTGTGGACGTACCTTCTAACACACATACACATAGGCTCACACACACACAACACACACACGTATATATACATATATATACAGTACAGTATATAAACAGACGTAGCCATTCAAATGTTTATATTACCATATCAAAAAATTAATGAGTTTATGTTATAAATAAAATCAATATACAACTACGCGAAGATTTTATGTACATAAAGAAACAAAAACAAAAAAATCACAAAACTGGAGATCTAATCAATCTACAATTATCTCTCACGGTAACATTCCAAATAAGCTCAGCTCCCGTGACAAACATTCCATCCTCCGTGTAACGACACGGGCGTGACATCCTCCCACATGACGGGTCACGTGCCAGTGACGCAAAGATGAAAGGGAGGTGAGTCCGCCGGAATTTACACGGACCGGTCGGGAGAACTAATAGGAGGCACGCAATCGCTGCAGCTTCTTCATCGATCAGGCGGCAGTCGAAGGTGTGTTCTGGTGCAATTATCTGCATTGCTCTTTCCAATTACGGTTTCGAGCAATGGAAATAACAGCGGACATTACGCAGACGATGCAGCCATGTCATGAAAAGGGAACGCGGTAACAATAACGCTGCATGTAATTGTCAAAATATTAAGATATATATATATATACATACATATCTTAATTGTCAAAATGTTAAGATATTATATATATATAATATATATATATTTATATATATATATATATATATATATATATATATATAGATACACACACATATATATATATATATATATATATATATATATATATATATATATATATATATATATACCTACATACACACAAATATATATATATATACATATATATATAATATATATATATATATATATATATATATGTATAAATATGTATATATATATGTGTATATATATATATATATATATAAATATATAGATATAGATATAGATATAGAAATTCTGTCAATTGGGTCATTGCTGAGTCGGGAAGTTAGGGAAAACACGCTGGCACGCAAGCAGTTAGCTTGCCCCGGTAATTCCTTGTGTGCAGTGGCACTCAGGTTCCAACTTCTTTTGTGACTTGTATGGCCTAGTGGGCAGCGCCCTTGCCTTTCAATTGAAAGACCTGGGTTCGATCCCGAAGTGTTAAGGAAAAGGACGAAAGCAAGCCCTAGAAAGCACTGGAAAGATGCTGTGAAAGGGGCATTGGAAAGTAAGGGTCCTAATATTCAGGAAGGAAGTGTGTGCGAGATAGAGACGGATGGTGCAATTTTTGTAAGGGCGTTTGGACGCCTGTTGGTGAGTCACGTGAGTAGGAAACGGCTGATGACGTCAGTCGCACTGATGGTTCATCCACAATTCCACAATTAAAGTATGACAGAAGGAGTTTATTTTTCCTATGGGCAAACCGGCTTTAAGGCTTATTTTAGAATATACATACACACACATAAATGTATATATATATATATATATATATATATATATATATATATATATATATATATATATTCCTCGTTCCTCGCTGGGTGAGCGGGTTCCGTTCTCAGCTACCACTCTGTTGGTCGCGAGT
>NC_089786.1:16383508-16435508 GCF_040412425.1 Macrobrachium rosenbergii
TCACATGGAGAAGAACAATGGATTCATAAAAATAGAAGAATAAGAAAAGACAAAAGATGGAGTCTTTAAAATATCATAATAATAATAATAATCATGATTAAATCATTATAACCGTCATTATAAAGAGGATGAGTTCTTGTGATTAAGAACATGAAGAACATAATGACTTATTTATATCACAAAACAATGACCCAATTGTAAATAATGATGATAAAAATATCAAGATTGAAGAGACGATGTCGTAAAAGAAAGAAAAATATTATGATGACGTAACGAAGATGCTGATGTAAGCATTAACGGTAAGGACGTCATAGTAAAGATTATTGTGTCATCTACACCGAATACGTGACGCAATAATCAGGTCACAAATGAAATAATGACCTATCAATTAACACAAAGACGTCAACGATACAAAAAACGAGGTCGGCTGTCTTAATTAAGGTGGCAGCGACGTCATCAAGGTCAAATGGAAATCAGAATAACTTTGGAATTCTTTATATTGTTCACATAGAGACAGTTTAACAATGGTTAGGAGAGATGGAGAGAAGATGGAGAAAGAGAATATAAAGAGAGAGAGTAAAAGGAATGAAAGGGGTTGCAGCTATTGCCCAGCATTTTACCAGTTAATGCCGATACCTAAAATATCATAATAATAATAATAATAATAATAATAATAATAAATAATAATAATAATAATAATAATAATAATAATAACCGATGGTTCTTGTAACGGTAGGATTATCATTATTATTCTTGATTTATTATTATTATTATTATTATTATTATTAAATAAAATTAGAAAATAAAACGATTATTATCATAATGTAGCAAAATCAGGCCCAATTCAGTAACATAAAATGCATAAAACAGGAAAAGTAACTGAAAACATCTCGGTAATTTCAAAGAAAATAAAAAATATAAAAAATAAAATATAATAAAATAAAAATAAAAATAAATAAAACAAAATAAAAAAGATAGTCGCCAACTGAAAACAACAGCGCAAACAGAAAGACTTCAAAAATTCAGTGAGATTCCCAAATGAATAAATTAGTATCTAAACAATAAACATCCTTCCTTCATACCATAAATAGTCACCCATTCATGTATATGATCAACCCACCCTTTCCCCCACTCCACAAACATTATTCCAACTCCTCACTAATGGTGCAAGAAACAGACTTCAGCAGTAATCCCTATTCTAATGTTTAATATTCGAGATTATCCACATCGCCATTCGCCTTTTTAATAGGTTTTCAGGAGATTTCGTCATTTAAAGGAAGATGTTTTACACAGTTGAACTGAATTGAATTGAATTGAATATAAAATTTAGCCCAAAGGTCAAGCACTGGATGAGGTCACTCAGCGCTGAAACGGAAATTGACAGTAAAAGTTTGAGAGGTGTAACGCACAGGAGGAAAACCTCGCAGTTGCGCTATGAATCAATTGTTAGGAGGGGTTGGAAAGTAAGAAGGAAGAAAGCGAATATGAAAGGAGGTAGAGTAAAAGGAACGAAAGGGATTGCAGCTAGGGCCCGAAGGCATGCTGCAAAGAACCTTAAGTAATGCCTACAGCACTAACCCCCTACGGAGTCGAAGTATTTAGGGCTATTTTCGCTGAATAGCATTGAGGTCATTTTTACTGAACTGAAACGTGTCTGATCGTCGAAAATTTCGAATTGCTGAAATATTCCATTAAACTAATCATTCGCTCATGAATTCGTCTCACTAAGGACAAAAGGTGTATCTTAGGTTATATTAATCTGCTTGTAATACATTCAGCTACAGAAAGAAATGGATTATCTTTGACTTTAGAGCTGGAACCTTTTCACTGAAGGCACTGTAAGAAGAGGGGAATGCGCAAAAGACATTACTCTCATATTTTATAATATGCATTTATGTATTAGGTAAACGAATCCATGAACATACGTGGCTGATTTTGATGAATAATACATGTTAATGTTGTTTTATAAGATTATGCAACAATGAGTAATACTTGCACATATATATATTACAGAAATATTTATGTATAAAATATATATATATATATATGTGTGTGTGTGTGTTTTTTGCTCATTTTCCTAAAGAAAACAAAGAAAAAACACAGAAGCCAAAAAAATCTGTTTTCGGCAGGATATGAAAAAACCAGCTAAAACAGAAAGATTGATAAAGGAAGATTCAACAGGAGAAGAGTAGCGTGGGTTGAAGAAAATGAATAGCTTTTTAGACCAGGCGTTTGTTGAGACAGATGGATGAGAATTTATGTATAAAATAAAATAAATGTTTCTCTGGTTCCCGCATAGATTTCCGATGTGAGATATGATATTAAAACAATAAATGGAATATATGATAATTATAATTTTACACATTTTGACAAATTACTGATTACTTGTGTGTATTTTCATCTACACCCCAAATGCGACCATCAACAGTCAACAAAATACCAGGTTTCTAATTCTCTGATGAGTTCAAGAGGTAAACTGGAATTTTGACGAGCACGTCAATAGCGTTCCTCTCCTCGCTTGGTTCAGGGATCGAACGTGGGTTCATCAGCTGTGACACTCAGCGACCTAGAATTCCGTCACAAGGACCACAAAGAGAGAGAGAGAGAGAGAGAGAGAGAGAGAGAGAGAGAGAGAATACTGTAGACTCATCAACCTTGGACTTCGGGAAGTCAGTGTTATGAGGAATTCTCCTAATTGAAATCTAATTACCATGGCGGCATTCCCCAGAACAAGCCGTAATGATTCACGCCAGCGAAATGTAGCCCTCAACGATAAGAGATCACGTGATCGTGTAAGGTAAGAAAAGAATATGAAAAACGAATCATGTTCGCGGAAGAAAATGAATCATGAACACGAGGAAACTATTACGCTTATTGCTCGCTGTGACTAGGAAATCTATTATGTCAACCCACGATAAGTCCCGCAAGAGAAAGAAATAATAACGGTGCGTTACAAGAAGAGGCTCTGGAACGGCAACTGTGATATTAACTCCGCCAGCGACATTGGGAGGAGGGTATGTTTCCACCCGTGTTTATTTGCTTACGTGTAGCAAAGTATCTTTAGAACGGAAGAACGGATTTTGATGAAACTTACTGATAACATTCATTGTGTGATTACCCATGTGTTAATTTTTTCCTGTGTAACGCTAATAGTCTACGAGTAATAAACGTCATGCTCAAACTTGCCGTCGTTCAGCCTAGGGCCAACCTCTCTCACCACTATGGTCGGTTTCATTTCATCTGTCCCCTCACGAGTGAAGATGTTGCACATACGCATCGGTAACATGTGATACTAAAGTAATATCAACGTCCGTAAACTGAATAAACTTTAATACTGTTTACCGCTCAAGCATGACGCATGGACTAATGAAGCTAGGCCTATGCCACTGATTCTCCATGTATATTATTTCACTGGCCTTCTTTCAAGTATACAATCATTCCATTTCAGTCAAAATAACTTTTTTATTATAACCTTTATTCGTTCATTCTATCTAATTATCGTCCCATTGTCTAACAATAAAAAAAATGTACGCCTTGGCTAGCCTTTTATGCAGTACGTATATCATCAACACTAAAGATGGCAATAACTAATTGGGATTTTAAACTTTTGCTGGATAAATTATTTAGCTAATTAGTTACGAAAGTGCCCAAGCACTGAGCTATTACAATGATTTGTATGCTTAAGATAAAATTATATAATCACGCAGAGTATTCTGGAAAGAAAACCATAATACCATCGCTATCATGCCACGTAATACCTAACATTTCCCGACTTCCAGCCATAACAGCAGTGGCTGTTCCATTCACCTCCCCCAGGGCCCTATACAGTATAGTCTCATAGACAACAATATTTCTTGGTCATTTCGAATACTAACCTACTCATGTAATTTGCATGCAAGAAATCATTAAAATACCTCTTAGTCTCATCCCCATAGCCAGGGGTCTTTTTATGTACCTACAGTGAGATAAAAAATAGTAATTTAAAGTCTATCGTTCGTTTGAGTTTGACCCGAGTAGACTGTTTGTTACAGGCTCGTAATTTGTGTGCTGTTGTTGTTATATTATCGACATAAATCGGCATGTTTATGATCTAAACAAGGTGTGAGGGTTGTTCGTATAAATAAGCATTCCGATGTATTACTGAAGAAGCATTTTGCATCTTTATCACAGTCCTCTTCTTTCCCTGCATCTTTTCCCACTTGTATGTGGGGTCGATGTTTCTGACAGCTTTCCTCCACCTGGCTCAGACAGAACATCGTCCTCTGACAATTGTTTGCCTCTCAGATCTTCTCTAACTACATCCATCCACCTTCGCTTCTTCGGTCTTCCTCTTGCTCTCCCACCAGGCACCTCCATTTGCATTACTCTCCTCCCTGCATATGTCTCATCCCTTCTCACCACATGGCCATACCACTGCAGTCTTCTTTCCTGGACCTTCTTTGATAGTTCTACGACTTTAGTTTTTCCTCTTATTCTTTCATTTTTGCATCTTTATCACAGTAAGTCTACGATATCGGAAACATTCATTTCAACCACATCTACCAAAAACCTACGTTGGTGAGTGGAGGGATGAAATGAAACCGACTATAGTCCCTATATGAATAGGCAGCATGAAAGTATCCTAATCCGAATTTTGGCACACTGCACAACATCCTTGGGGTCAGGACTGGTCGGAGCTTGCCATCTCGACCCTCTCTTATAATACCGTCATTTTCGGTGTAATGTACGTTAGTTAATATTCATAAAGATTCCTCATTCCTATGGAATGAGCAGAAAGATTATGAACTTGTCTAGCAAGGCTCTATATAAAAACGATATTTGAATGAATGTTTGAATTTTGGGCCATATGGCCTGCTTTGGGCCCGGGAGGTCATTTGGCCCCATCCAGCAATATGTGGGAAAACAAAGGTCATAATAAAGGAAAGGAGAATGTTGAAAATGGAATAAAGAAATAAGTAAAAAATGCGGCGAAGTTTCTTCGGCGCAATCAAGTTTTCTGTACATCGTATAATCAAGGCCACCGAAAATAGATCTCTCTTTCAGTGGTCTCAGTATAATGCTGTATGAGCCGCGGCCCATGAAACTTTAACCACGGCTCGGTGGTGGCCTGGCCTATATCGTTGCCAGATGCACGATTATGACTAAATTTAACCTTAAATAAAATAGAAACTACTGAGGCTAGAGGGCTGCAATTTGGTATGTTTGATGATTGGAGGGTGGATGATTAACATACCAATTTGCAACCCTCTAGCCTCAATAGTTTTTAAGATCTGAGGCGGACAGAAAAAGTGTGGACGGACAGACAAAGCCGGCACAAGTTTTTTTTTTTGAAAACTAAAAACCAACAAAGTAAAACGTACTGAGTGTACCCTACCCTAAAAATCCTTGTCCTTCACTTTCTGGAAAGTCTGGAATTACGCACACAAAAAAACTGGAACCACCCACAAAAAAAAAATAAAAAATTCCTAAAACTTCAGCTCTCTCAGCGAACGCGAAACAAAGTAGATGGCTTAGCCAATTTGCATGTTACCTGGAATCATATCAATTTTTGCATTTCTGAACGAAATTTACTCCGTTCGTGAATCCACTCCATTACAAATAGCCTTGACGGTAAAGTCCTCCATGATAAAAGAGAGCTTTCTGAATTGACCCTGCCGAAGCAGAGAGCGATGAAAAATAAACAAATAAAAGGGAATGTCTGATGGGATTGGGTACCTTTAGAAGAGAAGATTAGTAGGTAAGAGTAGAATACATTCAAAAAGAATGTAGGTAAACAAAGAATAGGAAGAAAATAATGTTTTGGATATATTAAAATGCATCGGAACATGAATTTAATTGCTGCATTTTCAAGTTTATCAAAACACAAACTAGAATTTTTCAGCACCACGCCAAAAACAGTGAAACTTGGCCTCATTTCCTTCCCACGAGAGAATGACACTGTTGTAATTTGACCAAATATGACTTTTAACCCGCGCGTTTTGAACGCGTTAAGCACATGTTTCCAGCGTACTCTGAGGCGCCGCATTTTTCGCTTGGCTGTAATTGCTATACTTTAAATTCCTTCGCGACGAGAGGAGGGTCCCTCGTACTTAAGTATCTACTCAATGAAAGTTACGACCGTAGCTTCGTGTTTGAGCGGATTAAATTCCTTCACGACAATACGATAAGCTAGTTAAGCTCGTTAAATAGCAACTAGATGCGAAGAACGACCGTCATTGCAGCCTAATGACTGCTAAGGTATTCAACCGAATCATCGTGTCTTCACACATATATAAAAACAAAAAGAATCTTGATGATATGATAGCCTTGAATCCGATTCCAAGGTTAGTAAGGGGAATTAATGCCCAATTTAGGTTCTCTTGGTGCAGTGGTTTTTTGGAGGACTTTGTGGTTAAGTTTCCTTGGAAGTTTTTATTTTTAATTTGTATGGAGGAAGTAACAGCCAAGTGAACTTACTAATGTTAAGATGAGTCTGTTACAGCTCATTAAGTATGTCTGTGTCTTTTAAAACTGTCGTCTCAACTAGGTTATTGACGATGGAGTACGACAGGGTGATTCCTGTAGTCTTTCTTCTTGAAACAGCAGATCTGACAATTTCTCTGTGGTGAAGCCACACTCTTCTTCCTCCCTTTTATATTTCCCGTCTCCTTCTGGTCTGGGCAGGAAAAAGGCATTAGGTTACCTGTCCAAATGGCGTTGGAAGTTAAAGAAAAAAAAAAGAAAAAAAAACCACCGGCTAAATAGGAATTGAATCGTTCAAGAGGCCAGTTACTTCCAGTGCTGCTCCTTACATAAATCTATCCAGGAACTTGATGCGTGATTTTATTAACAAAGCGGCGTCGATGACCATGTCACTGCAACGCCAATTTGCATAAGTAAGTTAAACACCAACTGAGTAATCAGAGGTCTATCTCTAAGTGAATTCTGAATTCCTCCAATGCCAACTTATCAGTAACTGCTGAGTATTATCTAACGAAGCACCCCCGTCGGAACCTTCTATATATTAGAAACTGCAATATGCTCAATACTAAGTTATGTTAGGTTAGAGAAGGTTGATTTAGGATATATCCCCATTTCGGCAAGGCTATGGGGATAACCCAGTAAGTGGGGAGGGGATGACTATCCCCCGGGTCAGGGGTAAATATCCATCTTATTTCGCTGTCTTTCATCTTCTTGAACTCTTCCTCTTCCTTTTTCCCCTTTTTGATATTTTCCTCCTCTTCCTCAGTTTATCCATTTTTCTCTCTCGTACACTTCATCACCTTTCATTCTTCTTCACCCTACCCCCTCCTCCCTAATCTTCATCATCATCATCTCTCTCCTATTCTTCATTTTAAAATTATTGCTACTTTTTATCTTATTTCGAGCACATTAATCTTCTCTCTCTCTCTCTCTCTCTCTCGTTTTTTCTCTTCTCCTTGATGAGCTACTCTTCCTCCCCTTTTTTTCCTTCCCTTCCTCCTCTTCCTCCTATTCTTCTCCTCTCCTCACTGCACCATAATTCCTCCATCCACGAACATGCAATGGCGATTAACTACGAAGATGAAATGCATGTGAGAGCGCGATTAAGAGCGCTGGAATGGTACTTCGTGGAGCTATACAAAGAGAAGAAGAAGAAGAAGAAGAAGAAGAAGAAGAAGAAGAAGAAGAAGAAGAAGAAGAAGAAGAAGGGGTGGAGAGGGAGAGAAAGGATGCAAAAATATATTTCTGATGAGCATCTGCTTAGGTTTATGATAAGGCTAAATGCTGTGAGAATTTTCTGCACATGGAGTGGTCAATGTCTTGTCTTTTATAGGGAGACATTCCCTTTCCGGAGAAACAGCATAATATACAGTATACACAAATTTACATGTATATATATGTGTGTGTATGTACGTATGTATACATTACAAAGTTGTATCCTCTAAAAAGGGGTGGTTCCATAAAAAAAAAGGACAATAGTCACTACCACATTAATTAACTACTGAATTAATAATTTCCTCGATGCAGATAACGTTATAAGTAACATAATAGCAATATTTCATTGCTTCCCAACATCAGTCGCTTTATATATATTAAAAAAATAAGGCTCATGAACAGTGCGTCGAACACTACAGATTACACCTTTTTTTTTTATCTAATACATACTCTCTCGCTTCCTGGACATTAAGGCACTTCCGTTCCGGTACTTCTTCCACTCCATCTATCCAGCGTTTTTAGTTTTCTTTAAAAGAAAACTACTGTGCCGGCTTTGTCTGTCCGTCCACACTTTTTCTGTCCGCCCTCAGATCTTAAAAACTACTGAGGCTAGAAGGCTGCAAATTGGTAATTGATCATCCACCCTCCAGTGATCAAACTTGCCAAATTGCAGCCCTCTAGCCTCAGTAGTTTTATTTTATTTAAGGTTAAAGTTAGCCATAATCGTGCATCTGGGAACGATATGGGATAGGCCACCAGCGGGCCGTAATTAAAGTTTCATGGGCCGCGGCTCATACAACATCATACCAAGACCACCAAAAGATAGATCTATTTTCGGTGGCTTTGATTATACGAGATACAGAAAACTCGATCGCGCCGAGAAATTTTTTTACTTGTTTTATGTATTTTTAACAACCTGTCTTCAATTCTCTCCACATGATAATGTCAACTCAAAACACTGATCTATTTTTCTACCAGGTCTAACCTATATCATCTCAAAGCCTTTTTAAATCGATCTATAACTTCACGTACTGTCATTTATGTTGACTTCCTTTACTTTGAGAAAGAGTTTTACATATTTCAGAGACTTGAAAAGCGACTAGTAATATTACCAGGCTTCAAATTTTAGCCTGCCTTTGTAAATAAAAAATTATTCAAAAGCATATGAAAGTTCGGCATTAATTCTCCGCCATATAAATACTGTAAATCCTACAGACGAACTCTGTCTCAAAGACAACTCTTTATTTCAAGGAATTTGAAATACATCCGTAGAATAGCGCTTGAAATTATCCAAATTCCTTTAGTCTTCATTTCAACCGCTTACTTTTGCTAAAACACTACAGTAAGTAGTAAATAGGCAGGCGACATTTTCAATCTTGTTCCCGGCTTGCTTGACGTGAAAAGTTTTCATTAACTTCACAAATATAATTTAATGATTGTGAGCGCGTGATCATGAGCGTTATACTGCAGTAGTCAGGATATAACTTTAAGCAAGTCATTTTCTTTATTCTTTGTTTTATTTTTTAGAAGTAGGTCTCTTTAAACGCCGTGACCTTGGCTGTTAGACGCCAAGACACCGATGGTTATCGCAACATGATACCAAGTAATTTGGCTTTAACTGATGATTTGTTAAAAATACCATCAGTTCATTCACTGTAAAAAAACAAGTAAAAAATGCGCCGACGTTTCTTCGGCGCAGTCGAGTTTTCTGTACAGCGTATATAATCAAGGCCACCGAAATTAGATCTATCTTTCGGTGGTCTCGGTGTGATGCTGTATGAGCCGAGGCCCATGGAACTTTAACCACGGCCCAGTGGTGGCTTATCCTATATCGTTGTCAGAAGCACGATTATGGATAACTTTAACCTTAAATGTAATAAAAACTACTGAGGCTAGAGGGCTGCAATTTGGTATGTTTGATGAATGGAGGGTGGATGATCCAACATACCAATTTGCAGCCCTCTAGCCTCAGTAGTTTTTAAGATCTGAGGGCGGACAGAAAAAAGTGCGGACGGACAGACAAAGCCGGCACAATAGCCTTCTTTTAAAGAAAACTAAAAACATCTATCAAAGGTGATTTTATCAGCACTATAGTTTTTGAAATTGATACTTCCAAACATATCAATGACTCTAATGCATTATGGTAAACTTTTGATTTTAGCTTTTATTGTAAAGTATGATTTCACCAGACAGGGGGAGGTTTGGGAGAAAGCGAGGAAGGAGTTGTGAGAGAAGTGCGAAATAATGAGCGGGAAGACAAGTACTGATAGTTTATTGATTGTTGTTTTAGATTTAGCTGGCCTTGTGCCAGCACGGGCTCTTACTCCTCGAGCAGCCCGTAATGGTTTATTGACGAAGCGATCTGCTTATAATGCGGCGTGCGGACGTCTGCGTACTTCGCAGAGACCGCGGGTACACAGATTTACAGGTGACCTGAGGTCAGACTACAGTATTTCTCTACAAAAAAACATGACAGGTACATACAGAAAACATAATGATTAATAATGTCTGATGTGTTACAAAAAAAGGGGCTGGTACTATACACGGCGCCCATTTTGCACGTAAACTTGCTTACGGCCTAAATGACTTACGGCCGAAACGACCCGAATGCGTGTAAAAGCTTCAATACTGTCTTAGCTACCGTATATAAAAAATGGGCACAGAAATTTCAGCAGCAACACATCGATGCCCCTTACATTAATTGCATCAGTCCCCTTTATAAAGTAATCATGCTTGTTTTCTATTATTAGTCATACTTTATATTTACTTTTGTTTCCTGCTTTGGTTTTTATTAGTTTTTTTTTGTAAAATAATCGTGCATCTGGCAACGATATACGATAGGCCACCACCGGGCCGTGGTTAAAGTTTCATGGGCTGCGGTTCGCACAGCATTATACCGAGACCACCGAAAGATAGATCTATTTTCGGTGTCCTTAATCATGCGCTGTAGCGGCTGTACAGAAAACTCGATTGCGCCGAAGAAATTACGGCGCATTTTTTACTTGTTTCATTGTGTTGTGAAGATTGTTTTAAACACGAGCGCTGACAGGTCCACAGAGGCTCAATGTACTGTATGTTTCAGGAAACTGGACAAGTCGTTTCATCCCCATGGAATCAATCTCCTTTGGGCAAAGATTATAACCAATGATTCATGAGACCCGCTTTATACATATATGTATATATTCCGTATATATGTATATATACATATATATATGTATAAATGTATGTGTGTATATATATATATATATATATATATATATATATATATATATATATATATAATTTACTTGTACCTTGTTACAATGACCAAAATTATTTTGTAAAGTTCTCCAGTTCCTCACTTTTTGGAAACGCTTGTGATAAGCGTACCCAAAACGTTTAAGGAAATCTATGTAAGCACACACACACACACGTATATAATGTATAAAATGAGAGAGAGAGAGAGAGAGAGAGAGAGAGAGAGAGAGAGAGAGAGAGAGAGAGAGAGAGAGCAACGCGTAAGACCATTTATTACCTAATATAAAGACTATAATTCCATGACAATAGGTAGCCCAGAGCAAGTAACCCACGCACTATGCCACAGTATCAGAAGGTAGGCTTCAATCGACCTGACGATGACTCAGCCTTACCACTGTATGGTAATATTATGGCTCCAGGAAGTGCTCATGCCCTATAACTAACATAACTATCTCCCTTGTTAAACAAGTCACTGCACAGTAGAACGTTCACGGTAGAAGACATCAATCATTCCCCGTACACCTAACCTCTGATTTATACATCGTCGCCTGATGCAGAGACGAAAAGCAGAAGACACCTGTGATATGTTTTTCGTAAAAGATAGGGCGGAAGACAGCCGTGATCGGTGATCATCACGTAAAAGAAATGAGTTATGCTCTGTGATTTTTATGACCTAAAAAGGTTTTGATCTTCAAATGGAAAGTTCATAAAAGGGAATTTTAAAAAATCGCTAATTCCACATGAAAGGACATCAGCTAGGTCAGCCAAACCTCATCACGTAATCAACAGCGATTTTTACTTCAGAAGCCCGTCTGGGAAAGCGACGCCTAAGGCTTCAGAAATCATAGATTCGCCTAACAATCACAGATGACTAGCATGATTATGAAACTGAATACACTGAGTGCTAGGATTCATAAGAAATAATGCACAGGGATTTCAGACAGTAACTGCAGATATAGGAAGTCAGACATAAATTGTATATAGAGGAGTCGTGGAAGGAATATCTTCCGATAGAACCTGCTGCGACATTATGAAACCTTTTCACTCAAGTAGGAAACAAACTATTTCGCTACGGTGGTGTAGACAATTGGCCAAAATCTGCAGTATTTAGTACTACAGAACGCTGCGTCTTTCCATAATGGGACAAAGCAGTGACTTCCAACCCTACGTCAATGTTGTCAGCCCACCAGAGGACTTTCAAGCTCTTGAGCAGGTCGTTTCTCAATTATCATTATTATTATTATTCAGATGAGACCTATTCATATGGAGCAAGTTCACAGGGGCCATTTACTTGAAACTCAAGCTTCCAAAAAATATGGTGTTTATTAGGAAGAGGTAAGAGGAGGTAAGGGGAAATACAGAAAGAAGAGATCTCGCTTATTGAAAAAGAAAAAAATAAAACATTAATAAATAGATAAAAATGCATTCAAATGCAAGGAGAATAGTATTAGGGTAGTAATGCATTGCATTTCCGCTTGAACTTCTGAAGTCCAACTGCACGACATCCTCGGGGAGGCTGTTCCACAGTCCAACGGTGTGAGGAATAAAGGACCTCTCGAACTGAGAAGCTCGACAGTGAGGCACATTCAATGCATATTGGTGTTGCTGTTCAGCGAATCTGGCTGGTTACAACACTGAAATGGAAGTTGTTTGGATCAGGCGAAGGACGCAAGCAAACTGTCAGAGGACAAACGTGGGTTCAAACCCATGGAGGAGAAACGACTTGGGGTCTTTTCATTAAAAGATCCAATGCACCTCTGCTTCCTAAGCACTTAATGTACCACCTTCTGGACTTCTGAGATGTGTATGTATATATATATATATATATATATATATATATATATATATATATATATATATATATATATATATATATATATATATATATATATATATATACACGCATATACACAAGAAACTTGGCTTCACAAGTAGGTCCCAGTAAGCAACATTTGACAGAAAAGTGACACAAATCAGAGTTAAGTATACCTTAGTTTAACCAGATCACTGAGCTGATTAACAGCTCTCCTAGGGCTGGCCCGAAGGCTCAGATTTATTTTACGTGGCTAAGAACCAATTGGTTACCTAGCAACGGGGCCTACAGCTTATTGTGGAATTCGAACCACATTATAACGAGAAATGTATTTCTATCATCAGAGATGAATTTCTCTAATTCTTCATTGGCCGGTCGGAGAATTGAACGCCGGCCCAGCAGAGTGCTTAGCGAGAACGATACCAATCCATCCAATGAGGAACTAAGAGCACAACTCAAAAAGTGTGTTTTTTGAATACCAGCAGATAGCCCGTTCTTTATTCCATATTGTGGTAAAAACGTCTTATTTCTATTTGTAATACTAACCGCTAGAGGGCATGACATGTCACTATTACACTATAGAGAGTGTTCAGAGTTTTAAACTTTAAACTGGTTCTTCTGAAAAATAGCAATTTTTGAGTTACGTCACTCTTCTGGCAAACGAGCGATTTGTTAATGAATTATCCTTCAAGTCGAAATGCGCTTTAAAAATAGGCAGATTAGATGAAACAGGAAACACATAGGCAAGCAGAAAGTCACTATTCTTCAGGTGAATAATATGAGGGCCTCATTAGTCTGGTTGAACCTCAAGCTCACAATCCCTGTACAGTGTCTGGGAGGAATTACGAGTAAAATATCACACGAGTTGACCCTCAAGTTCGCGATCCCCACAAACTGGCTGTGTGAGAGTTCGAGGCCTGACGTGCATAGAGTTCTCTTATACACTGAATTGAATTGAACACAGAATTTAGGCCAGGCACTGGGACCTATGAGGTAATTCAGCGCTGAAACGAAAATTGAGAGTAAAAGGTCTGAAAAGTGTAACGGGAGGAAAACCTCGCAGTTGCACTATGAATCAATTGTTAGGAGAGGGCGGAAAATAAGATGGAAGAAAGAGAATATGAAAGGAGGTACAGCAAAAGGAACGGAAGGGGTTGCAGCTAGGGACCGAAGGCACGCTGCAAAGAACCTTAAGCAATGCCTACAGCGCACCGCATGAGATGCACTGACGGCACTACCTCCCTACGGGGCGATGGAAGGTATGGCTCGGGGGATTCCAAACTGGGACTAGAAGCAAGATCGTCTAACAGACGGGGACCATTTCTCTCAACTTTATCGGAAAGAGAATAAATAAGATTTTTTTTTTTTTGTTATCCTGATATGAATTATCGTTTTGCAGCAATCTACGCTTATTTCTTTTAATGTCTTACACCACATACATAAGATGCCTTTGGGCAGTGGCTCATGTTGGCATAAGAAAGGGTTACTCTGAACCAACGAAGCAAACATTCGTGAAAAAATGCATAAAAATTCATTTAAAGTTGAAAAGCAAATTCACTCTCACTTTTGGTAGTAAAACGCTCCAAAACCATTAAGAAAACGGCATAAATTCCTCGAGGCATTATCATTCCAGATTAAAAGAAAACAGATCATTTGAAATACTGTCACGTGATACGAAATCAAACGTTGCAAAAAAGGCCAGAAAAATGCACAATTGGCAACTGTAATGTGCTAGATACCGTCGTTTTATTTCCGGAATTAAACTCACCTTCTGGAATCCACTAAGCCACGATAAATCATGGTATCCTTTTGGACTTAAACGTCACCTAACCAAGTACATAATGATAGCGATAAAAGTGTCCGTAATTCTCTTTTTTTTTTTTTTTGGGGCGGTGAGTTGAAGGGGGCGGGCGGAAATTCGTGATTGTTCATTTAAATTGCTCGTTTAAAACATTCCAGACTTTATACCTATATCATAAAATCAGAATATAAATCGGCATTTCCTTAGTAAATATTTTCCCCTATACCTGCCTACGAACATATTTGTCTGTCAACTCTATCAGAAAAATCTATCTATCTCTGCCTGTCATTTCTTAATCATTATATCTTCTTTTCCCCTCCCTCACATGTCTCACTTACTTCTCAATTTCTCCTTCGTTTTACACTGGAATACTAATTTAATTTCCTCTTTACTAACCTTCACACCCCTTTATCCTCGTCTATTCTGTCCACGTTCATTCGTCATCGCAAGAAGAAGAACGCTGATTGAAAAATCTTTAATTTCGCGTCAGAGCGGACGTCGGGCCCAAGGCCGAGTTCATGAAAGTAACTGGCGGTACGCACGCAAGCGGTACGAAGTCAGTACAGGCACGCATGCGCGAAGCCCTATTGTACGCAGCGGCAAGATCTCGAAACTTATAAACGAACTCGTTACCGCTATATAATGAAACGAGTCGTGCAACCATATATTACTATCAGTACGTGTGTGTAAAAATAATAGACATCATATAATGAACCCAAGTTTGGAATTATCGTCGTCCAGCCCGGGTGCTTCGAGGAGGTAGATAATGAAGAGTAATTAATATCATTATACTTATTGCAATGTCTAAAGATACCAATGAGTCACATTTCTAGACTCGTCAGAGAAGCTGAACAGCAAGATGGAAAGAGACTAAAGAAGTCAAATGAAAAATATAAGGTAGAACAAAGTGCAGCAAATGAACTTTACTACCATCTACAGTGCACCACGTGAAAACACCGTAGACATGTGTTACTCCTCTACGAAGTCAATGAAAACGAAGCATCTCTCTAGTGGGGGTAATATTGCTCATACTGGAGAGGATAAATCCCTTCAAAATAGATATTGCTCATACTAAAGAGGAGACATCTCTCTGAGAATGGAAAATATTACTCACACTAAAGAGGAAATATCTATCTGGGAATGGAATATATTACTCACACTAAAGAGGAGACTCTCTCTCTGAGAATGGAAAATATTACTCACACTAAAGAGGAGACATCTCTCTGAGAATGGAAAATATTACTCACACTCAAGAGGAAATATCTATCTGGGAATGGAAAATATTACTCACACTAAAGAGGAGACTCTCTCTCTGAGAATGGAAAATATTACTCACACTAAAGAGGAGACATCTCTCTGAGAATGGAAAATATTACTCACACTCAAGAGGGAATATCTATCTGGGAATGGAAAATATTACTCACACTAAAGAGGAGACCTCTCTGAGAATGGAAAATATTACTCACACTCAAGAGGAAATATCTATCTGGGAATGGAATATATTACTCACACTAAAGAGGAGACTCTCCCTCTGAGAATGGAAAATATTACTCACACTAAAGAGGAGACATCTCTCTGAGAATGGAAAATATTACTCACACTCAAGAGGAAATATCTATCTGGGAATGGAAAATATTACTCACACTAAACAGGAGACTCTCTCTCTGAGAATGGAAAATATTACTCACACTAAAGAGGAGACATCTCTCAGAGAATGGAAACTATTACTCACACTAAAGAGGGAATATCTATCTGGGAATGGAAAATATTACTCACACTAAAGAGGAGACTCTCTCTCTGAGAATGGAAAATATTACTCACACTAAAGAGGAGACATCTCTCTGAGAATGGAAAATATTACTCACACTCAAGAGGGAATATCTATCTGGGAATGGAAAATATTACTCACAATAAAGAGGAGACTCTCTCAGAGAATGGAAAACATTACTCACACTAAAGAGAGATATCTATCTGGGAATGGAAAATATTACTCACACAAAAGAGGAGACATCTCTCTGAGAATGGAAAATATTACTCACACTAAAGAGGAGATATCTATCTGGGAATGGAAAATATTGCTCACACTAAAGAGGAAACATCTCTCAGAGAATGGAAAATATTACTCACACCAAAGAGGAGACATCTCTCAGAGAATGGAAAATATTACTCATAACAAAGAGGAGACATCTCTCAGAGAATGGAAAATATTACTCACACCAAAGAGGAGACATCTCTCAGAGAAAGGAACATATTACTCACACCAAAGAGGGGACATCTCTTTGAGAATGAAAAATATTACTCACACTAAAGAGGAGACATCTCTTTGAAAATGGAAAATATTACTCACACTAAAGAGGAAACATCTCTTTGAGGATGGAAAATATTACTCACACTAAAGAAGAGATATCTCTTTGAGAATGGAAAATGTTACTCACAATAAAGAAGAAATATTTTTCAGGGAATGGAAAATATTACTCACACTGAAGAGGAGGCATCTCTTTGAGAATGGAAAATATTACTCACACTCAAGAGGGAATATCTATCTGGGAATGGAAAATATTACTCACACTAAAGAGGAGACTCTCTCTGAGAATGGAAAATATTACTCACACTCAAGAGGAAATATCTATCTGGGAATGGAAAATATCACTCACACTAAAGAGGAGACTCTCTCTGAGAATGGAAAATATTACTCACACTAAAGAGGAGATATCTCTCTGAGAATGGAAAATATTACTCACACTCAAGAGGAAATATCTATCTGGGAATGGAAAATATTACTCACACTAAAGAGGAGATATCTATCTGGTAATGGAAAATATTACTCACACTAAAGAGGAGACATCTCTGAGAATGGAAAATATTACTCACACTAAAGAGGAATATTTATCTGGGAATGGAAAATATTGCTCACACTAAAGAGGAGACATCTCTCAGAGAATGGAAAATATTACTCACACCAAAGAGGAGACATCTCTCAGAGAATGGAAAATATTACTCACACCAAAGAGGAGATCTCTCAGAGAATGGAAAATATTACTCACACCAAAGAGGAGACATCTCTCAGCGAATGGAACATGTTGCTCACACCAAAGAGAGGACATTTCTTTGAGAATGAAAAATATTACTCACACTAAAGAGGAGACATCTCTGAAAATTTAAAATATTACTTACACTAAAGAGGAGCCATCTCTTTGAGAATGGAAAATATTACTTACACTAAAGAAGAGATATCTCTTTGAGAATGGAAAATGTTACTCACAATAAAGAAGAAATATTTTTCAGAGAGTGGAAAATATTACTCACACTAAAGAGGAGGCATCTCTCTGAGAATGGAAAATATTACTCACACTAAAGAGGAGGCATCTCTTTGAGAATGGAAAATATTACTCACACTAAAGAGGAGACTCTCTAAGAATGGAAAATATCACTCACACTAAAGAGGAGACACCTCTCTGAAAAAGGAACATATTACTCACACTAAAGAGAAAATATCTTTCAGAATGGAAATATACTCACACTAAAGAGGAGGCATCTCTTTCAAAATGGAAAATATTACTCACAGTAAAGAAGAGACAGCTCTCTAAGAATGGAAAATATTGCTCACACTAAAGAAAAGACGTTTCTTTGAGAATTGAAAATATTATCACACTAAAGAAATCTGAGAATGCAAAATTTTACTCACACTAAAGAGAAAATATCTCTCTGAGAATGGAAAATATTACTCACATTAAAGAGGAGACATCTCTCTGAGAATGGAAAATATCACTCATACTATAAGAAGAGTAGACATCTCTCAGAGAATGCAAAAAATTTCTCACACTAAAGAGGAAATCTCTCTGAGAATGAAAAACATTACTCACACTAAAGAGGAAATATATCCCTGAGAATGTAAAATTTCTCACACTAAAGAGAAAATATCTCTCTGAGAATGGAAAATATTACTCACACTAAAGAGGAGACATCTCTTTGAGAATGGAAAATATTGCTCACACTAGAGAGGAAACATCTCTTTGAAAATGGAAAATATTACTCACTTTAAAGAGGAAATACCTCTCTGAGAATGGAAAATATTACTCACACCAAAGAGGAAACATCTCTTTGAGAATGGAAAATATTACTCACTTTAAAGAGGAAATACCTCTCTGAGAATGGAAAATATTACTCACACTAAAGAGGAAATATCTCTGAGAATGGAAAAATATTACTCACAGTATAGAAGAGACATCTCCTTAAAAATGTAAATATTACTCACCCTAAAGAGGAAATATCTCTTAGAGAACGGAAAATATTACTCACACTAAACGGGGAACATCTCTCTGAGAATGGAAAATATTATTCACACTGGAGACGAGAAGTCTCTTCATTGTAGATATTACTCTTACCCAAGAGAAACATTGAATGAACCTGGATAATATTACTCAAGTTGAAGAGGAGATAAGATTAATGGTAACAATGCACCAAAAGTGACTCATTCTCTCGTAGCCATTCAAAACTCTGATTTGTAATAAGCTGAATAACAGAAATCTGAATTATGAAATCGTTTAATGAGTAAATGACTAACATCTTTCGTTTTAAATACAAAGCAGACAAAGCCAGCACATATTCTTCTCAGAATTTACCTTAATTTTCCCAGGTATCGGTCAATTAGTATCTGGTACCGCTATTAATAACATTCTTTTACCGTTGAACGGTCCATCTGATGCCAGGCACCACCAGGTAGCGACAAAGGAATCCACCTGGTAGCAGTTATATACCAAGTACCATCAGCGTATGTAATTAACGATCAGTCCAGTAACAAGTAACCTAATAACAAGAATCATACACTTAGTCACTTGTTGGCGTTCACCAATATGCGTGTTCACCCACCCAGTACCGTCTATATAGTACCATCTATCACCTCCAAGCACATAATACCAGTTAGATTATCCTGTTCTCCTGAATAAATGTACCAACAAATCATACAATGGCTATAAATGAATAAAAAAAAAAAAAAATATATATATATATATATATATATATATATATATATATATATATATATATATATATATATATATATATATATATATATATGAATATAAGAAGGCCCATAAACACTATTTAAACGTTGAAACCATATATTTCAGGGCATAGCTTCTGTGCCCCTGTTCACTGGTAGAATATGGGCCACAAAAGCTAGTGCCTGAAATATATGGTTTCAACGTTTAAATAGTGTTTTATGGGCCTTCTTATATTCATATTACACTGTAGTATTACAGGAAAAGACATTCATATATATATATATATATATATATATATATATATATATATATATATATATATATATATATATATATATATATATATATATATATATAAGAAACTACAAACGTCCTTAATATCCAATTCTGAACCTCAGAAATAATATATTTTCATATATGTTACCGAAAGGAATTTTTAGTTGATAATAAGTTCGTCGTCCCGTGGGCTCGAACCAGAAGGACAAGAACTCAGGACTACAGTGGACGCATTAACCCACACGGCCAGCAAGTGCCCACGGGACGACGAACTTATTATCAACTAAAAATTCCCCTTCGGTAAAATATATGAAAATATATTATTTTCGGAGAAATATATTAAAAAGGACGTTTGTAGCTTACTGATTGTATATATGAATCACGGTGATGTGATAAAAGTCGTGTGTATATATATATATATATATATATATATATATATATATATATATATATATATATATATATATATATATATATATATATATATTATAGGCTATTCGATGGTCCGTAGGTTCTTTTTTACTTTCCTCTCAAGCGAAGTGGCAGAGATTGAGAATATCTACCTCTGTATCTCAGTCCTTAGAAAATGGCTTAGATATAAACCCATGACCAGTCAGGACTGACACCTAGTTAACTATTTTCCTATGGTAAATTATATATATATATATATATATATATATATATATATATATATATATATATATATATATGTATATATATATATAATATAAATATATATATGTATACACATATACATTTATATATACATAAATACAGTACTACTTGGTATTGTTTGCCTTAATACATTAATTATTTTTGTTCACGAGCTCTTAGATAAAGTCAAACTAGTCTGGAAGCATAAAATGCAAGCTCGTCGCCTTGTTTCATAATATAATCAAAATATATTATATTCACACATAATATTACGTGAATGCCATCACTAAAAGGATTAAGGCTGTTCATCTATCCTAAACTCATGAAAGTTAATGATATGAAGGCTACCATTAATAATATTTTTTCTTTCAAATTCCTTTGTAGCCGAGGTTAATGAGTTCTTCATTAGCCCTGCTGGTTATTTAAGCGCTGTTGGGTCAATCTTTTATCAATTAACAAAATAATTTTTTATACCGAACATGAATAGAGTCTTCCATTAGCCTCGTTGGTTTGTCTTTCATGATTTCCGCTTTGTTCAAAATAATAGCTGTTTATTGCCCGCCTTCATTGGTTCTCTGTATATGAGGTGTTTATGCTATTTTTTTCGACACTGATATAATCACGGGCAAAAAAGTGATGAAATCACAAAAGGGGTGTAAAGCCCAGCCATAAGAGATAGATATGGAGGTCAGGGGATACAAAGGAAGGGGAAGGGCGTAGGTCTTTACTCCGCAACCTGATAAATTATGATTGAAAGCGAAAAGTAGAAGTGGGAGTCTCTTCTCAATCAGTACAGAAAGCGAGTGGCATTACAACACCCACAACGCTAACCCGATAACCATACCTGAAGAGGTAGACACTGGCACTTCCTCAATTTACAATTTAAAGACATATAGCAAGTGTGTCACTCTGCGATCATATAAGCAAAGCATCTTTGTGGGTAACATTTTTTTGGTTTGTTCTTCTTTGTCGTTGAGGATAAAACGGAACTCATTCCGACTGTTGCTGTTGCGGAGACAATGTTCGACAAAAATCTGGGCCGGGTCAGTGTTGGGTGGTACAATCAGGCGCTCTTGCTTAATTTGTACATCGTCAGCGGTGGTTCGTCCAAACCGAAGCCTATTCAATATGTGTATTATATTAGCACTCGCTTTCTATACGATTGAGAAAAGACTCCAACTTCTATTTTTCGCTTTTATCATAATTTATCAGGTTGCGAAGTAAAGCCCTTCGCCCTTCCCTTTTCTTTGTATCCACTGCCCTCAATATGTTTCTTGTGGCTGGGCTTTACTACCTCTTTTGTGATTTCATTACATTTTTGCCTGTGATTTCAGTCCTTTTTTTGCAAAGGAAACGCCCTAGATCGAGAAAAATGTGGTAACAAAGGAATGGAGGTTATAATTCGCCAACAGTTTTCTTAGACTTATGTGGCTTCTCCGTGATTATGGTCAGTTCAGCTCGTTTCCTGCTTAATCATACAATTTATTTATGATACGATATATATATATATATATATATATATATATATATATATATATATATATATATATATATATATATATATATATATATATATATATATGATGAAAACATTCTAACTATTGAGGCTCTTTATTTAGGTAGGTCAACGATCGCGAAAACCAAAACCGCGCAGGTAAATTCAACGTGTGATCATTTTTAATTAACATATTTGACAGTAAGTCAGCCAGTTTCTGTTGACACCACTTGCTATTCACAAACATTAAGGAAGCGGCGTCTTTTCTGATGTCGTGAGCAGCCCGTACCTGAGCATCAGGAAATTTGAATGTTGGTGGCTAACTTCAATGACATACTGTAACTTTAAATTTCAATTATTTCAAAAAACAAACCACGAGGGCACCTCCAGAATACGAGCTTTCTGAAAAAGTAAATATCACGGCTGTATCTTTTGCCGCTATTGCTTCAAAGATGTGTTAGGGTCCCTCACCCGCCCACCCCTAACCACATCCACTGAACGCCAAAAATCGATATCTGGATCTCCGAACGGCTGAACGGATTTCAATGAAATTTGGCAAGATTAGAGACCTTAGTGCGAAACTTAAAGCCAAAGTTTCATCCAGGTCGGTTGAATATTTCCAGATTTATAAAGGGTCAAAGTCAGGGTTTTTGAGTACTCCGGGTGGCTGGGCTTTACTAACCGCCAACTACCGTGGCGTTGATGAAAGCTGTTTATCTCTTCTAAAATCATGACTGTTCAGGATATGAAGAATATCATTAATAATGATATATTTTTCTATCAAAATCCCTTTTTAGTAGAGGTTAATCAGATCTTCATTAGCCCTGCTGGTTATTTTAAGTGCTGTTGGGGTCAGTCTTTAATTAATTAACAATATAGATTTTTATAGCGAACATGAATGAGTCTTCCATTAGCCTCGTTGGTTTTTTTCATGATTTCTGCTTTGTTCGAAAATAATAGCTGTTTATTGTCCGCCTTCATTGGTTCTCTGTATATGAGGTGTTTTATGCCATTTTCTTCGACACTGATATAATCACGGGCAAAAAAGTGATGAAATCACAAAAGGGGTACGTAGTAAAGCTAAGCCACAAGAGACAGATATGGAGGTCAGGGGATACAAAGGAAGGGGTAGGGCGTACGGCTTTACTCCACAACCTGATAAATTATGATGAAAGCAAAAAGTAGAAGTGGGAGTCTCTTCTCAATCAGTACAGAAAGCGAGTGCCATTACAACACCACAACGCTAACCTGATAACCATACCTGAAGAGGTAGACACTGGCACTTCCTCAAGCGATACAATTTAAAGACATATAGCAAGTGTGTCACTCAGAAGCGCGATCATATGAACAACGCATCTTTGTGGGTAACATTTTTTTGGTTTGTTCTTCTTTGTCGTTGAGGATAATACGGGCGAACTCATTCCGACTGTTGCTGTTGCGGAGACTAATGTTCAACAAAAACCTGGGCCGGGTCAGTGTTGGGTGGTACTGGAATCAGGCGCTCTTGCTTAATTTTCACATCGTCTTCGGTGGTTCGTCCAAACCGAAGCCATTTCAATATGTGTATTATATTAGCACTCGCTTTCTATACGATTGAGAAAAGACTCCAACTTCTATTTTTCGCTTTTATCATAATTTATCAGGTTGCGGAGTAAAGCCCTTCGCCCTTCCCTTTTCTTTGTATCCACTGCCCTCAATATGTTTCTTGTGGCTGGGCTTTACCGACCTTTTGTGATTTCATCACTTTTTTGCCTGTGATTTCAGTCCTTTTTTGCAAAGGAAACGCCCTAGATCGAGAAAAATGTGGTATCAAAGGAATGGAGGTTATAATTCGCCAACATACTTTTCTTAGACTTATGTGGCTTCTCCGTGATTATGGTCAGTTCAGCTCGTTTCCTGCTTAATCATACAATTTATTTATGATACGATATATATATATATGAGTGAAAACATTCTAACTATTGAGGCTCTTTATTAAGGGTAGGTCAACGATCGCGAAAACCAAAACCGCGCAGGTAAATTCAACGTGTGTGATCATTTTTAATTAAGAGAACTGACAGTAAGTCAGCCAGTTCCTGTTGACACCACTTGCTATTCACAAACATTAAGGAAGCGGCGTCTTTTCTGATGTCGTGAACAGCCCGTACCTGAGCATCAGGAAATTTGAATGTTGGTGGCTAACTTGAGTGACATACTGTAACTTTAAATTTCAATTATTTCAAAAAACAAACCCCGAGAGGCACCCCTCCAGAATACGAGCTTTCTGAAAAACTAAGTATGACGACTGAATCTTTTACCGTTATTGCTTCACAGATGTTAGGTCCCTCACCCGCCCAGCACTAACCACGTCCCCTGAACGCCAAAAATCGATTTCTGGATCTCCGGAACGGCTGAACGGATTTCAATGAAATTTTGCAAGATTAGAGACCTTAGTGCGAAACTTCTAAAGCCAAAGTTTCATCCAGGTCGGTTGAATATTTCCAGATTTATAAAGGGTCAAAGTCGGGGTTTTTGAGTACTCCGGGTGGCTGGGCTTTACTAACCGCCAACTACCGTGGCGTTGATGAAGGCTGTTTATCTCTTCTAAAATCATGACTGTTCAGGATATGAAGAATATCATTAATAATGATATATTTTTCTATCAAAATCCCTTTTTAGTAGAGGTTAATCAGATCTTCATTAGCCCTGCTGGTTATTTTAAGTGCTGTTGGGGTCAGTCTTTAATTAATTAACAATATAGATTTTTATAGCGAACATGAATGAGTCTTCCATTAGCCTCGTTGGTTTTTCTTTCATGATTTCTGCTTTGTTCGAAAATAATAGCTGTTTATTGTCCGCCTTCATTGGTTCTCTGTATATGAGGTGTTTATGCCATTTTTCTTCGACACTGATATAATCACGGGCAAAAAAGTGATGAAATCACAAAAGGGGTACGTAGTAAAGCTCAGCCACAAGAGATAGATATGGAGGTCAGGGGATACAAAGGAAGGGGTAGGGCGTACGTCTTTACTCCGCAACCTGATAAATTATGATTGAAAGCAAAAAGTAGAAGTGGGAGTCTCTTCTCAATCAGTACTGCCAATCACCACAACGTAACCTGAAACCATACCTGAAGAGGTAGACACTGGCACTTCCTCAAGCAATACAATTTAAAGACATATAGCAAGTGTGTCACTCCAGAAGCGCGATCATATGAACAACGCATCTTTGTGGGTAACATTTTTTGGTTTGTTCTTCTTTGTCGTTGAGGATAATACGGGCGAACTCATTCCGACTGTTGCTGTTGCGGAGACTAATGTTCAACAAAAACCTGGGCCGGGTCAGTGTTGGGTGGTACTGGAATCAGGCGCTCTTGCTTAATTTGTCACATCGTCATCGGTGGTTCGTCCAAACCGAAGCCATTTCAGTATGTGTATTATATTAGCACTCGCTCTCTATATGATTGAGAAAAGACTCAACTTCTATTTTTCGCTTTTATCATAATTTATCAGGTTGCGGAGTAAAGCCCTTCGCCCTTCCCTTTTTTTTGTATCCACTGCCCTCAATATGTTTCTTGTGGCTGGGCTTTACTACCTTTTTGTGATTTCATTACATTTTTGCCTGTGATTTCAGTCCTTTTTTGCAATGGAAACGCCTAGATCGAGAAAAATGTGGTAACAAAGGAATGGAGGTTATAATTCGCCAACATAGTTTTCTTAGACTTATGTGGCTTCTCCGTGATTATGGTCAGTTCAGCTCGTTTCATGCTTAATCATACAATTTATTTATGATACGATATATATATATATATATATATATATATATATATATATATATATATATATATATATATATATATATATATATATATATATATATATATGAGTGAAAACATTCTAACTATTGAGGCTCTTTATTAAGGGTAGGTCAACGATCGCGAAAACCAAAACCGCGCAGGTAAATTCAACGTGTGTGATCATTTTTAATTAACAGAACTGACAGTAAGTCAGCCAGTTTCTCTTGACACCACTTGCTATTCACAAACATTAAGGAAACGGCGTCTTTTCTGATGTCGTGAGCAGTCCGTACCTGAGCATCAGGAAATTTGAATTTTGTTGGCTAACTTGAATGACATACTGTAACTTTAAATTTCAATTATTTCAAAACAAACCCCGAGAACTTTCTCCAGAATCACGGACTTTCAGAAAAACTCCAAGATATCTAAGTCCCTGAATCTTTTTTTACCCCTTATTGAACGCCAAAAATCGATATCTGGATCCCTCAACCTGAACGGATTTCAATGAAATTTGGCAAGATTAGAGACCTTAGTGCAAACTAACCAAAGTTTCATCGGTCCCTGAACCCAATAAATCCAAAATCAGGTTTTTGATACTTCTGGACTAACCGCCAACAGGCTCTTCGTTGAACGCCTGAACGAGCTTCAATGGACCGGAGTTCAATTCCCCCAGCCGGCAAAGATTAGAGAATTTATTTCTGGTGAAACCATTTCTCGCTATGTAATGTGGTTCGGATTCCAGGTCGGTCCCGTTGAATAATCAATTGGCTCTTAGCCCACGTAAAATAGTCTAATCCTTCGGGTCAAAGCCCTCTAGGGAGCTGTTAATCAGCTCAGTGGTCTGGTAAAACTAAGGTATACTAACTTAACAACCGCCAACTACCGTGGCGTTGATGAAGGCTGTTTATCTCTTCTAAACTCATGACAGTTCAGGATATGAAGAATAGCATTAATAATGATATCTTTTTCTATCAAAATCCCTTTTTAGTCCGAGGTTAATGAGTTCTTCATTAGCCCTGCCGGTTATTTTAAGTGCTGTTGGGGTCAGTCTTTAATTAATTAACAAAATAGATTTTTATAGCGAACACGAATGCGTCTTCCATTAGCCTCGTTGGTTTTTCTTTCATGATTTCTGCTTTGTTCGAAAATAGTAACTATTCATTTTTCGCCTTTAATGGTTCTCTGTTATTAGGCATTTATGCCATTTTTCGTCGACACTAACAATTTTTTACGCCACTTTTTCCGATAATGACAGGATGTTTATGCTAGTGTTCGTCGATATTAAAAAAATTATTGTGCTGGTCAATTCGATACTGATAAAAATTTTATGACTTTCTCCCATATATTTATAGAATGACTGAGCCTTTTCATCGACATCTATATATTTATGCCGTTTTATTTTATTTGCGTGGAAAATTTCGACTGTCTTTCTTCCATATTTGTAGGATGTTTATGCCATTCTTATTCGGTATTGATAAGAACTTTAAGTCATTTTTCTTCGAAATAAATAAGTTCAGACTATGTTCTTCGATACTAATATGCCTTTTAGGCCATTTTTCTTCTAAATTAATAGGAATTTTACAATTTTGCTCCGATTTTAATAAGAAGTTTAGACCGTTTCTCTCGATACGAACAAAATGGGTGTACTTTCTGTAAAAGTAAACTAATGAGATGGCTTTTTGTCAGTCCGCCCGCCTTCAGGTCTTAAAAACTACAGAGGCTAGAGGGCTGCAAATTGGTATGTTGATCATCCACCCTCCAATCATCAAACATACCAAATTGCAGCCCTCTAGCCTAGTAGTTTTTTTTTTATTTAAGGTTAAAATTAGCCATAATCTTGTTTCTGGCAACGATATAAGATAGGCCACCACCGGACAGTGGTTACAGTTTCATGGGCCACGGCTCATACAGCATTATACCGAGACCACCGAAAGACAGATCTATTTTCGGTGCTTTTGATTATACGTTGTAGCGGCTGTACAGAAAACTCGATTGCGCCAAAAAAACTTCGGTGCATATTTAACTTGTTTGTTACAGACTCTGACACTACTTCAACAATATTCCATATCGTCTTTAAACATAGGTTGGGAGAAGCTCCACCCCACACTGAATATGTCAATAGTGATTGCCCATCAAGAGATAACGGGGATGAGACACGATCTTGGTGAGTTTGATTTTCTCTGTTATGGTGATATAAAAGAATTTCCCTTCTGTCTGAATGTCGCATGATTCTCCTTTACAAATCATATGCTTTTCGTCAGATGTATTTCCTCTCTTGTAAATTAGAATATCGTGTTTTATCATACCGAGAGGTATTGGACCCGAAAGGCGTCACGCTTTTGGTTCCTATCAAGTTTCTTGAGGTGGAATTGCTAGCTTTTTCTCTTTCCACCACAGTTGTCATTCACCACAGTTGACCAGCTACCAGGTATTTCACTGTTGAGGTCAGCAAGACCCTAGAAATCTATCACAGATCCTCTCATCAATAACGAAACCATTTTAATCACTAATATATATTTATATATATATATATATATATATATATATATATATATATATATATATATATATATTGTATATATATAATATCTATATATATATATATAATTATATATATATATATTATATACATATATATATATATATATATATATATATATATATATATATATATATATATATATATATATATATATATATGTATATATACATACATATATTTATATATATATATATATATATATATATATATATAGAGAGAGAGAGAGAGACAGAGAGAGAGAGAGAGAGAGAGAGAGAGAGAGAGAGAGAGAGAGAGAGAGAGAGACATAAATTTTTCAATTTTCTCCCATTGCTGCGTTATAATCGTAGACATAAAACAATGTTTATGTCCCTGAACATAAAGAGAGATCATGTCTGAAGCCCAACTAGATATGTCATAAATACCCCCAACACAGTTAAGCCTAATCACCCGGAAAAGGAACAGAAAAAATGTCAATAAAAACAAAACACGTCAGCCGGATTCTCGCGGATACAATGTGGGACCTGCGGTGAATCTTGGTCAAGGAATTTGACCGCAGGAATCTCTTAGTAAATGGCGTGTTTAGCTTAAATAATCCGGGGCTCAGACACCGCACAAAAAAATGCAAACATAGACGCATAAACCAAAAGGATATATCACCTTAATTACTCTGATGGACAGGTAGCTATTTGAAATTTTTGATGTAAGATACCTTGCATTAGTTAGTTATCTGTTCGTGCGGTGTGCTTTAAATATGTACGCACACAGATGTAGCCACACACACACACCCAAATTAATACATACGTATATATGTGTATATATACTATATATATATATGTGTATATATACTGTATATATATATATATATGTTATATATATTATAAATATATATATACATAAATATATTATTATATATATGTATAAATATAAATATATATATTATGTATACATATACATAATGTATGTATGTATGTATATATATACATGTGTATATATATATATTATAATTATATATATTATATGTATATACATATATATTTACATATCACATAAACATGTATATTTACATATGTAGGTCTGATATATAATTTCAATGGCTTGGAAATAAAGTCGAAACTGTCATGTACTGTATTTTTCACCTGTATGTATAAAATGAATATGTATAATAATCATATATATATATATATATATATATATATATATATATATATATATATATATATATATATATATATAAAACAGGGAAAGCAGCAGTTATGTTGCCGTCGTTTACAATAGGTAGTAAGCGATCATTGAGATATCAAAAGTAATTTTCCTTTTTTAAGCAAAAATATCAGTAAACATTACAACCCAGTGCCCTTAGCTTTTCATGGCAGGAAGAGAATATAAAAAATGAAAAGAAAGGGGGCGATAGACTTGCCTCTTAAAGAGATTGCAAGAATCAGGAGAAACAAAGTACGAAGAGAACTCCAGAACAATAACAACATTGATAGACATAACAGTAATAATCCCTTAGAGTAAATTAGAGAAATAGTACCACAGGCATGAGTAAAGCTAAGAGTGCCTAAGAAGAAAAAAGAAACTTGTTAGCAAAGGGAGGCTTTAGGAAAACCATCCATACTTAAGCCCAAGAGCAGCAGCGCCAGAGGTGGGTAGAGACCGGAGCAACAGTGACAGACTAATGTAAGACCAACTTAAGCGCGCGAACGCATGCAACCAGACGGGGCGAAAGAAAGCTGCCTTTGGTCTTCAGAAACATCTTACCTGGTCACGACAAATCCTAATCGAATCCTAGTTCAATGTCCTCAGGTCAGCGATCCCTTCTTATTGACAGGAAGTAAGAACAATAACATGTCCAAAAGGTATAAAAGAGAAAAATAAAGGACAAAATATTCGGATAATTCTAAGAGGGAATATGCTGCAACGATGAATAGCGTGAATGCGTGTGCAAACTCTATGGAATTTTAAGAGAAAAGCATCATGGGCGGTTTTTTTTTATCAGGAAAATACTCTTTTGTTTCGATTTTTTTTTTTTTGGTCCTGTAGGTCTGCTGATGCCACTAACACGTATATCATGCCGCTGTTGGTTCGATTCCAGAAGTTAAAAACATTTGCTCCTGGTCAGTTTGGATGGGTAACCACGTCATGGGAACATCAGCCGCAAGAGCATCAGTGATGGGAGGGCGTGTGGCTAGCAACCTCGCAACTAAAGGATTACTTATTTGCTGAAAACAGGAGGACAAACCTGGTGCCACACTATGTAAGGAATTCGAATTGGAATATACAGTTTAGGCCAAAGACCAAGCACTGGGACCTATGAGGTCATTCAGCACTGGAAAGGAAATTGAGAGAAGGTAGGTTAGAAACGTATAACAGGAGTAAAACCTCGCAGTTGTTAGGAGAGGGTGGACAGCAAGATGGAAGAAAGATAATATGAATAGAGGTACAGTAAGAGGAATGAAAGGGGTTTCAGCTAGGGGCCGAAGGCACGCTGCAAAGAACCTCAAGTAATGCCTACAGTGCGCCGCATGAGGTGCACTGACGGCACTACTCCGATGCAGGGACCCTCTGTAAGGGATCAAGAGAAAAACAAAATACAAAGGTCACACTCAGCTTAGAACTTTAACTGTTGAATCGTGCGTGAACTTCAGCAGTGTATCAAATCCCGCTCTCCTGCTTCCTGGATACCGAGGCATTCATTCCCTTTGAAATACTTCCTTTATTCCATCCATCCAGAGTTATTTGAGGTCTTCCTCTCCTCCCTTGTCACTCCTGAAAATTACACTCTTATCCCCAACCTATCGTATCGTCCTCCATTCTTTCCAAATGACCAAAACATCTTACAACAATCTGGTCGGTTCTTTCATCTGTGGTAACCTTTTGATTTCTTTAATGTACCTCTAATTTCCTAATATTTTCGTCTTCTTATCTTACATATACTACGCCCACACTTCATCACAACAACTTTCAACATCTTTACTTTCATTCGCATTCAACATCCACAATTCATTTCCATATATGAGACTTGGCCTAACGAATTCTTCGTACATTTCTCTTTATCTTCAGCACACTATTGCTTCACCTATTCCGCAGCTCGCCTCTTCTCAGTAATTTCCATTCATAGACCTTTCATACCAACATTCATTCTTCGTCGTCTTAATTGCTCTGCTTGCACCCTCAACAATAACTGCCACCAAAATTGTGAAATGGACACCTACCATTTCCACTCATGAGTCATATAACTGCTTATCTTGAATCTTGCACGCTCAACTTATCTTCAGACATTCACTCAACCCCCCACCCCCGGCCCCGCCCCCTCCACCTCACTACTGCATTTACTTCAGACAACTTTCCATTTACATCTTTTATATCAAGAGCCATTTGTTTATTAATCTTTACACTCACATTTCCTGTAGAGTATAACTTGTCATTCACTCTTGCGCAATGCCAGCTAAGAAAGAAAAAATATATATCTCTCGCCGTTTGCCTGCAGTGTCGCCAAATGGCTGGGCATGGGGTTTGCAGAACCCCATACCCTGTATTGATATTGTGAAAAACTATAGAGAACAAATAAATACATACATACACCTGTATAAAATATATATTAGAGAGGTCGATGGGAAAGGCCACCCATTGTGTTTAATCTGCATATCTTGTCTACACCTTACGGAAACAAGAAAAAGATATATGAAGGAAATTGTGGACATAAACACGAAGGGCCAAGGAAGACTTGAAAATTCCGGAGCTTGGTAGCGGAGGAAAAGATGACCAACTTCTCCACTTTACTGTTGTTAAATTCATCCTTGTTTGGAACAGTTTTTATATATGGATTGCCTGATTACTGGTCTTCCTCCTCGATAGCCTTGAATCGAAAGCACCTTTTCTCGTGTGCCCTCATGCTTATCTCCTCTTCCAATCAATCAATAAATCAATATATACTGTATATATTATATATATATAATACATATGTGTGTGTATGTATAAACAAAGTATATGGCCACGATTAAAGTTAAACAACGGGGTCTAAGGTCTTTTGCCTTTACCCTTAGAAGTAAGGGTGAAATATCTTGCACTTTTATTTCACTTTCCTCATGACATTGTACAATATATATATATATATATATATATATATATATATATATATATATATATATATATATATATATATATATATATATATATATATATATATATATATACTGTATATATATGTGTGTGTATATATGTGTATATATATATATATATATGTATGTATATATATAAAAGTTCCTTTTAATAAAATTCCGCATCAACCATAACGCAAAGCTTATTGAGGCCAACACTCCAACAGCAACACAGATAATGCAACCGTATTAAAGCAATTAAGAGATTAGGTGATTAAAGCAACCGGGTCAGAAGGTCTAGGCTGACGCCTTCTCCAAAGAAGAAGAGGAAGAAGAAGAAGAAGAAGAGGAAGAAAACGTAAACAAAGAACTGGCATACCAAGCAGAGCAGGGTCATCCGGTTATGCAGTCAGGGAAGGGGGAAGGGGTAGGGTGACGGGTGTTCCTCGGGACTGAGGAAGGTGGAGTCTTGTGGTTGGACACGCAGACAGGTAAAGGTAGTTAAGGCTGGCCATAATGACTTTATAATGGCCAGAAAACCCGTCCCTAATACAACACTGTCATGAACTGGGGATAGGTTCCTGCTGCCTCGAAGGATTGCTCACCTTTTTTTTTTGTCTTCTAGAAGGAGAAGGAGAAATGGAAAGCAACCAATAGGTAGAATATATTGATATCGGTTATTAATCTTCAGTCTGTGCTCACCGTTTTTGCTTCCTTTTCTTTGCTGGACTTTTTTATTTAACTCCACAAAGTTGCTTGTGAGGGAGTAAGGAAGTAAATAATGGAGGTCTATTAACTGCTTAACAGAAAGCATTTTTAATTTTCTGCAGAAGAAAACTATTATTACGGCTTTGCCTGTCCGTCCGAACTTTTTCTGTCCGCCCTCAGATCTTAAAACTATTGAGGCTAGAGGGCTGCAAATTGGTATGTTGATCATCCATCCTCCGATCATCAAACATACCAAATAGCAGCCCTCTAGGCCAAAGTAGTTTTATGTTATTTACGGTTAAATTTAGCCACAATCGTACATCTGGCATCGCTATAGGTTCCAACACAGGCCACCACCGGGCCGTGGCTGAAAGTTTCATGTGCCGCGGCTAATAGCTTAATTTTTTACTTGTTTAATAAAAAGGCCGAAGGAAAAGGCAACGAATACCCTCATGCAGTCGGAGGCAAATAAGAAAACTGAGGTGGGGGGGGAGTAGAAGGGTGGGCTTAGCCATGACAGGCGAGAGAACTACCTCCTAAAGGATGAACGGTTATAACAGTCGGAGTCGGGGAACACGGAAGCAATATGTGAATTCCAAAGCTGAGGGAGAGAAAAATCATTTAAGGACGAAGGTGGCTTTCTTTAGGTAACACACATCATCATATGGCCAGCAGCGACATGTCACATTTGAAAGGAACTGAATTATATCATTTCCAAGGAATACCGAGTCATGATGGATTACCGGAAAATTGTCTTACTTTGGAATCTTTGAAAAGTTAAGGAGATACTGTTGTTCGCTGTGAAACCGAAAGGCTTTTCTGCCTAAAATGGAAGACAGCAGTATCAGCAAAAATACAGAACTGAGAAAAATGGTATGTACTGCAGTTTTCCTTTGCCTTACTACTGATTTTGCAGATGCTGCAAATGGGACCCCTAAATAAAGCATTGGAGAATCATTCTGAAACTGCAGTAACTTGTGTACTAGTGTTTCACGAGCCCAATAGGTGGCATATCTCATTTTCGAAAATTTTGCAGACACTGCAGTCTTCCATTTTAGAGCAGTTTTCTCTAATAACATAAAAAAAAAATAAGTTGCTAGGAGAGAGGGGGGTTTGAAGCGGATTGATGAAAATAAGCATAAAATAGAGAAACAAAGAAACGATTATACATCAGTATTACATTCCTAATGCTATTTATTTGCCATTAAAATCAAGTCTTTCACATCATTCCCACATTCTCGCTACAACATCCTGGAATTCCTGTTCTGTAAGAGCGTGCGAGCAACAGACGGGTATTTTGGTTTCCTCAAGATTAATATCATACCTAGTTTATGGATGGTATTGCTGTTATCAATATTCACACGAATAATAATAATAACAGCAATCACAAATGATGACCTGTCACAGTCATAACCATGCAGGATAAACTGTCACTTCAAAAATCAAGATTAAAGAATAAGATTAAGCTGGTTTACGCCAGCCAGAGTACTCTTCTTATGACAAGAGCGGTAAGGTGTAGGAGGCGTGTTGTGGACCTCGGGATTCTGTCCCAAAAAAAACAAAAAAGAGAGAGAGAGAGAGAGAGAGAGAGAGAGAGAGATTGCAGACTGCGGCAAGTAAGCGAGAGGGTCATCCTTCAGTTTTGCATTTAGAGTTTTTTTTTTCAGCCGTCGTCTCAGAAATGTACCTGCATCAAGATAATTCACAGCTTTTAGTATCATCTAATGACGTCATCAATTTTCGAATGTATTGCAAGGTGAATTTTCAGAGAACGACTTTGTCAGGCCTATATTTTTAATTTTTAAAAATTTATTTTAAGGTTGAAAGGTCTCTTTAAATCTTGCTTTTCCCACTTGTTTCTGTTATCACACACACACACACACACACACACACACATACACATATATATATATATATATATATATATATATATATATATATATATATATATATATATATATATATATATATATATATATATATACTAGTTTCATATGCCATGCTTGAATATACACTGCCTTACATATGATACGCTTACCCTTCAAAATTTTTGTAATATTCATTACTCATATTTTATGGGTCTTTTTGTCATGCAATAACAATAATAATATTGGTAAATTATCGTTTACGACAAAAGCAACATAAACAACAATAATTTCGTTCTACATGGAAACGAACGTATGGTACGCGTATTCAGAGGAAAAAAACACGGGACGAGCAAAATATACCAAATAAATAACAATTATTAATTATAATTTAACATTCCAAACAGACAGTTATCTCAACTGAACAAACAAATAATGAAACTGGTTGATTTGTGCCTACAGTATATTGAATAATACCACGACCCGTAAGAGGGACCATGCTGACCTAAGCAAGATTATTATTATTATTATTATTATTATTATTATTATTATTATTATTATTATTATTATTATTATTATTATTATGTAATATCACAGCGCCCCAGGCACTCTTTTTGTAATATAAAAAAATACATGCCTTGATATATCAGTGAATAATGGATGGTAAGGATAAAGTTTTTCCCGGTTTATTATAATTGTTACTTGTAAGAAGAGGCCACTCTCTCAAACTTTGGTGGCATTAGCGTGATTTATGCCACCCAGAGGATAACATTTAAAGAAAGTTAAGTCAGTAATCAGATATATGTTTGCATACGTAAGCGAAAAGAGTCTGAAAACTCGAGGAAAACTTTGTGGTTGATAAAAAAAGATAGACGAGGATTAAGGGCGATGGGCAAAAAAAAAGTAACTGAAAAAATAAATAAATTGGGGAATAGTGGAAATGAGTAGGTGGAGAATAAAAACGGACTAAGGTATATCCAGACAGAGCAAACAGTTAATCAGTAACGTGTATTTAAACCAATAAAATAACTATAAACAAAATTATTATGAGAAATTAACAATTGAGAAGCTGTCAGCTATTTATCATCATTGACAATGCATCGATAATAAATCATTAATTACATTTTCTTTTAATATTAATAAAAATTCCAGTTTAGACGAAAACCTAAATTTGTCCGTAAATAAACACACACACACCATACATAGAATGTCAACAAGCATACATCATACACCACTGAAAGAGAGAGAGAGAGAGAGAGAGAGAGAGAGAGAGAGAGAGAGAGAGAGAGAGAGAGAGAGATTTTCCACTGTAAAACAATTTCCCCATTCCTCCTATTATCATAGGGATTGTAAAGCCAACTGACCAGTCATGAAATCTATAGACTTTAACAGTAGTTATTCTGTGATCCGCTAGGTGGCTCCGGCTAAGCATGCGACTACCTACACACGCAGCCCAGCTCATCACGAATGCTACTTCCAGGACTACAAGAACTTTTCTTTCGTAAAAGCAGGTTCTTAACCAAGTGCTACATATATGTTTTTCTTCGTTCCTTAATCATAATCTTTACTTCTGTTAAATAGTGTACAAAAGTCCATGTATAAATGGCACGGACTATAGTTTGGTCAACTTTTGATAAGTTGACGCTCACATTATTGATGAATAATATTCTTGGTCTAGAATCTAACTTGCCCGTCATAATTTTTGCTTGAAACTCTTTCTACTGTAATAATATCATGCACAAACATTTACTTGGACCAGTTTAGCAGACTTGTCTATCAATACAACTTTTGATGTCGACGCTCGCATTACTGATGAATAATATTCTTGGTCTAGAATCTAACTTGACCGTCATGATTTTTGCTTGAAACTCTTTCTACTGTAATAACATCATGCACAAACATTTGTTTGGTCCGGTTTAGAAGACTTGTCCATCAATACTCGAGTAATAGAAAAGCAGTCATTATTATTCACATCCATACATGATTTATTTGAAACGTCTACAAACACTGCAAGAGTATAAGAGAAAAATATAAATGAAAATGGTGTCACGTATTAAATATAAAATTGTAACAAGCAAACAACAAGTAATTTCTGGCTTAAAGACGCACACGGTAACCTCTAGCAAAGTGATGTGAAGGTATCAAAACAAATTATTTTGTTGTATATATTTAGAAACGATGTTTACCAAATCAACGAACGATTATAATCAATCAGGTGGCTAACAAGTTCGTGGAAGATCAAAATCATTTCTTTTAGTATCAGAAACAAATTACAGTTTTTTCGTATTTTTGTTTTTGGTCCAATATGAGTTCGTTTACGTAATGTCAGAACACTTTAGACTGACGAATAGAAATATATTCATGTGTTTTTCCTTACCAGTTCTCTATCTGTCTCCATTTTTTTTCATTCTTCATAATTAAAAACAGAAAGCAATTGCTAGCCCTATAACGTTCTCATTATTAAAAAAAAATTAATATAAATTACATATATATATATTGTATATATATTATAATAACTTTTCCACGTGATATGTATGATTGCTGTAACTGACAATTAAAAATGAGAGCTGAAATTCAGCTCTCAAGCAGGCTTCGAACTCATGTCTTCCGAGTTGCAAGCACATAGCATTACTGACCCCTGACGAGAGAAATCTTTTTTTTTTTTCATCTTCTTCCCTTTGAAAGTCAGTACCATGAGTTCAAATTCTGCTTGAGAGCCTAGGTCCATTTCTCTACTCTCACGGGCAGTTACATCATATATATATATATATATATATATATATATATATATATATATATATATATATATATATGTGTGTGTGTGTGTGTGTGTGTGTGTATTTATATATATTTGACTCACGTCAGGACTGAACCCCGGTCTCTCAAATTAGAAGCCAAGGTGTTACCAACTGACTTGGTCCCTATGTGAGTCAGAAATTTATTTCTATGACACACGTGCCCATGTGTTTATTAGTTTCATATATATATATATATATATATATATATATATATATATATATATATATATATATATATATATATATATATATATATATATATATATATATATATATATATATATATATATATATATATATATATATATATATATATATATGGCATGAGACATGACAAGGCTCATCCGTTTACAGTCATAAAGTGCAATCAACAAAAAGTAAACAAATCAACATGTTCATCCAAACGAGCAGCTAGCATAGTTGTAATGGACTGACGGTCGTAGACAATATAAAATATGAGAAAAGGACAGAGAATTCCCGAAACGTTGCTAATGAGAATAAAGACGACATTATATTTATAAATATATATATATTTATATATATATATATATATATATATATATATTTATGTATTACATATATATGTGTATGTATATATATATATGTATGTATTTAAAAAAATATGTATATATATACATATATATATATATTATATAACATATATATAGTATATACAATATATATATATACTATATATATTATATATATAGTATATATATATTATACATAGTATATATGATATATATATAGTATATATATGTATATATATAATATATATATTAAATATATACAGTATATATATATGTATATATACAGTACATTTGCATGTGTCGTTATGACGTGCATATAAAATGCATACGTCTGCATATATACCCAGCATATAAGATCCAAAAAACACCATTATAACCATCCAATAAAAAGATAAAGCCCACACATAATGTAAATCGAAAAACACAAATGTATTCCACTTGATATAATCAGTTCCTCCTCTCGACCAAAACGGTCGCGGGACACACTCATCTAATTTTCAGAGGAGTCCTTTTAGGACACGGGACGATAACAGACGAAAAGATTTTCTGAACGATTTTCATTATATTGACTCGTCTCTGTTCTCCCCTTTTAGTCGGTTTTGTTTTGAATGAAAATCTCGCTGCTAGACAGGAACATGTTATGAGATGGTTATGTGATGGATTCTTTATCTTTTGTAAAGACAAAAATTTTATTTAATGGGATTTATAATGGTATTAAGTGAGCACGCAATGGCACCCATGTAAATTTATTATTAATTATAGTGTATGCATATATATATATATATATATATATATATATATATATCTATATATATATATATATATATATATATATACTATATATATATATATATATATATACAGTATATGCTAAGTAAAGGACGACAGTCGAAAGACCTCATAGCACTCCATTGTTTCTCTTTCCTTCGTGGATTTTGTCTTTATTCATATATTCATCACGTTCCATATTTTCGTGAAATTCAGTTATACATATATTTGTGTGTGTATATACATGAATGTATATATACATTTATAAATGTAAATATACACACTCATATGACCATTCCCTATGGAAAGGGGACTCAAGGTGTTTTTCTTTCATTAACAGATATTATTCCGGACTGACGTTCCTAGTTCCATGCCCTTTTTCTAAATACTCAGTGGCGATCAAGTGCGGCAAACTAACTAGCGGGTATCACAGTCTCCAAGGAAAAGTGTCAAATCGTTCGGTCGCTTCCCAGGATTCGGATTCAACCTTCTCAGTTAAGGTGAAAAGATGGTGAAAATAATATGAGCTGGACACTGCTGTCCTAAGAAGTGCCAGTGTCTTGGGAACCTAATGTATTGTGTCCAAGGACGGTAACAGCATCCAGGTGTAGGGGATTCACTGTGTACTGATGAGATATCTTGATAGGTGTATCAAATAGGTAATGTTGTGCAGGGTTCTTCACAGTAATTTATCCACAGTTTAGAGCACACACACACACATATATATATATGTATGTGTGTTATATATATATATATATATATATATATATATATATATATATGTATGTATGTATGTATATGTGTGTATATATATATATTTGTATACACATACTTATATAAAATATATATATATATATATAGGCCATATATATATACTGTATATACTAAGAAATCAAAAGTAACCGATATTGTTATTAGCTGAAGTTCTGGGACAGTTCAAATGAAACGACAGAGTGCCAGGCACTTTCGTGTATTTTAACACATCTTCGGGGCACAAAGATGTGTTAAAATGAACGAAACTACTTGGCACTCTGTCGTTTCATTTTGAACTTTCCCAGTGGCTTCAGCTAATATATATATATATATATATATATATATATATATATATATATATATATATATATATACATATATATATATATATATATATATATATATATATATATATATATATATATATATATATATATATATATATATATATATATATATATATATATATATATATATATATATATATATATATATATATATATATATATAGGCCTTATATTTTTGATTATCCTTTATTTTTAACTAATGTATTGCCACAGGTTAAAAGATTATAAATATATTAACAAAATTAATATAATGCTTATTCGGTTTAATAATGCATAAGTAACGCCCTTTTTAATTTTATATCTTACAATGTATATTTTATTTATTATTTTCTTTAATTAATTTGCTAAATCTTCATTTTTTCAGATATTTTATACAACCATGAGATTAACAAAGGAACAGAGAGTAAAAGCAATTCAATTGTACTATCAAAACAATAAAAATGGTGCTGAAACTTCAAGATTGTTATCAGCTGAATTTAACATCCCAAGGGTGCAAAGCAAATATCATTTGTATATGAACATTATTAAACCGAATAAGCATTATATTAATTTTGTTAATATATTATATTAATCTAACAACCTGTGGCAATACATTCATGTTCGAAAAAATACAGGATAATCAAAAAGGCTTTAATTTTTGTTCCACTTAAACAAAGGGCGTTACTTATGCCGCACTATATATATATATATATATATATATATATATATATATATATATATATATATATATATATATATATATATATATATATATATATATATATATATATATATATATATATAGGAAAGCACTCACATTCCCAATGTTTCTGTGATTACCAGCTTGGCCAACGAACAGGCGAGATTCCCAAGATCGACCCCAAGTTTATATGTGCGTGCAACTTGATAAAAGAGCTTTAATTACAACGACACAATATCAATTGGCCTATCCCAGAAACTAATCCATAAAAAAGCAAGAAAGAAATAATAACTTTCGTGTTCGTTCATAAGTTAGTCATTCGTGACTTCCGAATGAGGAAGGTGTGCCCGCATCCTGTCAACTGCTTATGTCAAAAGTCTGATGGCTTGTGAAAGGATAATGAGTCTGTGTTAATGATAGTTCCTTTGACATATCGAGAACTGGATTGTTTTCGTCACTTTTAGAATATTCAGTCCGCTTCTCTCGTCTTGACTTTTGTTTATATATTTTTCGGTATTTTCATTCTATCTGAAAGTTCTCTCTCTCTCTTTTGTAAATTAAATTTTCTTTCCTCTCAATCTGAAACACATTTTCCTTTTTTCAAATACATTATTTTCTTCTATGTGTATCTCAATTTTTTTAACACAAATTTCTGTTTTTGACTCCTAAACACTCTTACTCTTTCAATCATATATTTTCTCCTTTCAAGAGAACACATTCCATTCCTATATCTGTCTAACTTCCACAACTTCTCAGTCTTTTTGCTTGTCTATTTATGCCTCTAAATAACCTGACCTTTCGATATTTTCGTGATCATCTGGTTACTCAGCTGTTTCTCCAAGTCCTAGGATTCCTCTAAAGGAACAAAAGAAGTTTTTTCATACCAAGAATCTTTTGCTATAACTTAGTCTTGGTCAAAATGACATACATGGGGCTCAAGAGACTTTATCCTTACTAAAAATAATGGACAATTCATCAAGGAAGATTTGACTTGAAAGAATGCATTCTTGATTAATGAATTTATCCAAGAAGAACAAAAGTTTAACTGAAATATAAAATTTGGGACAAAGGCCAAGCGCTGGGACCTATAAATTCATTCTGCGCTGAAACAAAAATTGACAGTAAGAAGGATTTAAAGGTGTAACAAGGAGTAGACCTCGCAGTTGCACTATGAATCTATTGCCAGGAGAGGGTGGAGAGTAAGATGGAAGAAAGAGAATATAAACGGAGGTACTGTAAAAAGAATGAAAGGGATTGCAGCTAGGGGCCGAAGGGACGCTGCAAAGAACCTTACGTAATGCCTACAGTGCACCTCGTGAGGTGCACTGACAGCACTAACCCCCTACGGAGAACGTCGGCCAATGGTATTCATCCCTGGAACTCTAAAGACTTCAGCTTCACTAATAAAAATTATTTTCAGGGTACCGGCACCCGCCCCCCAACACAAAACTGACTCAAACGTTATTTCTGAGAATTAGCAGATTTTTTTCTTTTATTTTTGAGTCTGAAGAATACTTCCGAAGGACTGAAAATAATGTCAATCACAGGGCTCACCGGGATTTAGTTTTGATCTTAATTTGCGAGTCACGAATTTTATTGTAACATAATTCAATCGTTGGACTTAAAAACATTAAATTTTGGCCTAAAGCAACAGGCTTCAATGGCATGATTCCCAAGAATCATTCTTACGGAATACCGTTCATTCATGCGACTTAAAAGAACTTGATATTAATCCGAAGGTCTTTTCTCTTTTGTCAAACTCAATAATATATTCGTACGTTTAATATTTTAACGAAAAAAAATAACTCAGACTAAATAACTAAAATGAGGTTGGAAGAATTTATTCTGGGACGAAATAACGTATTTTTCGTTAAATTTATCTATCCTCGTAAAACAAGATTTATTCGTGATCTAAATAATGTCTCCATGGTCTAAAGATTTTACAGTGAAACTCGAAATAAGTAACCAATGGGACTAAAAAGGGTATACTCACAGTTGAAATGTTTTATTGTTAATGAAGAAGTCAACTCCAAGTGACAACTTATTTGTGGTCAAAATAACTATTTCAGTCAAAATTCACTCAACACCTAAATAGGGTCCTACTCTCCTAAAATGTATTCGTGTTACTTGAAAGAACTGACCCAAGGGAGTCTAAAAAGAGATTTATTCTCTTCCCCTGGGACACACGAAACCATCCACAGGTCGTCCCTCCAAACATTACGTACTACAAACACGTCCTCCGCCCGAAAAGAGGCCCACTCATGCAAAACAATAACGGTAAATTGAACGCAGTCAGGGTCCATTTGCCTCAGCGATTACACCTGCTTGCCTGGGTCGCACCTTTAATCAAGACAAAACAAGGACCACCGTATGGGTGCCCTTGCGTGAATTATGACCTATGACAAGGGGTATCTTGGGACAAGGGGCAGTTATAATGACAATGATCTACGTTAGCTAAGCAAAGGTCTACATACTTAGTGAAGAAATAATCCTCACGGTCATGCAACTGCTACATAAAAATAAAATGAAAGAAAAAGGGCTTTTTCGTGTCTGGCAAAAACCAGATAGGTAACAGATGAAAAGTGATGAATGGCGTCATTTTTTTAGGTGACGAAATAATGTAAGTTGAATTATGCAGTAAATTCAGAATGGAGAGATTTCCTTGTCATTAAGAAGGAGCTAGAACCAAACCTACTTATAAATGCTGTTTAATACTATACAGCTTTACAATTAACAGTAAGAGCATCTTATATGCTATCTAAAAAGCTATAAATTCCTTCCTTTTACGAATAAATACTTATTATTATTATTATTATTATTATTATTATATTATTATTATTATTATTATTACTTTATTATTATTATTATTATTATTATTATTAATTATTAAAAGGTAATTCAACCATACCACTATGTTGCATTTCTAGCCTGACCGATTCATTGTTCCGAGCAATGAAACCATGAGACAATTAAAGAAGTTGGACAGTTAAGTAAGAACAGACCACAGGGATCCGTTGACAGTTAAAAGGCAGGAAACAACGCATCTGAGAGCAAATAGAAGAAAATGGCAAAGCCCTCCTTTCTACTGCATTTCCAGAGTCATTTAACCTGTCTTTTTCAAAGGGCGAATTTGTCATAAATGCCCTTTAAACCGCGAAGTAAGCGATAGGTCCACCTTTAGAAGATGGAAGGATACATGAATTAGAAAAAAGAGCAAAAGTAAATTCAAAAGCTTGGCAGATGGAAAGAAAGCCAGTCGTGACACTCGAGGATTATTGCGGAAGTCTCCATTTATTTGGGGTGCTTGCCTGTCTCGGTGTCTTTATTATGCCAAGTTATGGTCGTTTTATATTGTAAGATTAATATGTTAGGAAGTTTTTACTATTATTATTGCTACAACTTCTTTGCCCTCTTCGTAACAGTGTCGTGCAAGCTCCAGTGAAAAACACTAAGTAAATAAAACGTGGATATTGCCATTAGACTTTTTACAGGAAAATATACTAAAACGTGCTATTGTCACTCCCTACCATTACACACACACACACACACACATATATATATATATATACATATATATATGTGTGTGTGTGTTTGTATACACACAATGTATATATATATATATTATGTTTTCATTTGTATATTGATGGTAATGAACTTTTCAACACTAAATAAAGGGTTCCAACGGATACTGACGCGAATCTCAACCTTGAAAAATATCAGCAAAGACATTTGTTAATGTACACATCTCTAAAAGTTAAATAAACATCGGCATATATTTATACATAAAGAGTGTTTAGGCAAGTAAATGTAAAACAAATATACTCAGCATAAAAAAATAAAATCCCCGAAGAACGTATTATTTAATACTCGACTGTCGAAAATGAAATCTACGTAAATATATTTCAAGTTTTGTTGTTACGTCAAAGAAAAACATCAAGCATTTGTTGTGCTTAACATATGACAAAAATTAACATGGAGAATAATGTTGGCTGCAATTGACGTACTCACGTGGTCCTGTGAAATGCGATAGACGTTAAGGCCAAGCAACCTGGCTCTCACAGTGTTAGGTAACCGACTGGCGGCTTATCTCTTCTCGTCCGTAATCCAACCGACCACAAAAGGGGAGGAGCTTCATTCAAAAAAGGGGGCGGCGCTCCGTTGGGGATGAACCGCATTTAGGCAAGCACTATACATAAAGGACGCCGTTTATAACGCTTAATTTGTTAATTAATAAGTAACGTCACAGAAAACATGTTTATACATAAAACACCCTTATTAAATTTAAAGGCTTTCATTCAGGAAATTAAATTGCAATGAAAGTTCTGTAGCCATAGGATCATGAGGGCGCTGTTTGACTGACGTTGGACGAGTAATAACCTACTAATTATTATCCTAAAAGTTCTGCACCTGTGAAGTAGCAAAGGAATGCAGTTCCACGAATTCGTAGATTAACCCTTCGAGGAAACGAAACACGAAAAGAAAAAGAAGGAAATCGTGATGGAATTCGACAATAAGCGTTGTAGACCCGCCGTTTTCTGGACGTTTCCGTGAGCCTCCGGGAAAGAGCGGGAACTGCGACAAGCATTCAGTGTGGCGTGTGTATGTTTGCAGAGGCTGAATTGCTTACTATAAAAACACCTGATGCTAAAGGTTATTATTATTATTATTATTATTATTATTATTATTATTATTATTATTTTAAGGAGTGTATTAGGATGGCTGTATGCGATGGTCTTAATATGTCCTAAACATGATTCAGCTTTTCAGTTCTTTACTATATTCATGTTGAATGGAGAAAATCTTTTATTACAATATTCAATCTGTAATAAAAGACTTAAATATTCCGCACTGTCCTTTTCCAACATGAATATCGGCCAGTTACTGACAACACGCTGAGCCTGAAAAAGCGAATCATAAGGAGGATAGAAAAGACACTATATAAGATAAATTCACATAATACAGCCATCCTCCTTTTAATAAGACCTATTATTATTATTATTATTATTATTATTATTATTATTATTATTATTATTATTATTATTATTATTATTGTGTATAGAAGGCCGTCATAATCCTAAAACAGAACGAAGTTCTTTACCTATTACCATGACAATCCAATGAGAAAATTAAAATCTTTTAAAATTAAATCATCAGACATGCGTACACACACACACACACACACACACACACACACACACACACTTCATATATATATATATATATATATATATATATATATATATATATATATATATATATATCTTTTTCAGTCGTTAACTTGCAAATAATACACTACAAATTGCCCATTGATACGAATTCTTCTATACCTTCTTAATATTCCATACCTAAGGGAAAATATGTAATTCCTTTTGGGTGAACGTAACTCTATGGTAATGTAAAATCGATATTAATGGCTTATTTGTTGCTTAAAATTTCTATATGTATATATATATATATATATATATATATATATATATATATATATATATATATATATATATATATATACTTTCCATAATTAGCTAATCTTATGCCTCGAATGGGGGTTAAGCTTGAAGGAATTATTTATATCAATAATTTAATGAAGGAAAACATTTAATCCGATAAAACTAGGTTAAATAAAGGGGAATTATTTCTTAGCTTTTTCTTGTCTAATCAAGAAGTTTCCAGAAGGGGAGTCAAGCCGTGCTAAATGATTATTTGAAGGGAACTGGAAAGAGAAGAAGGATGCATGTAATGGATCAATAAATGAAGGAGAGAGAGAGAGAGAGAGAGAGAGATAGAGATCTATATACATGATTTCTCTCCCTCTAAACACACATACACACATATATATATATATATATATATATATATATATATATATATATATATATATATATGTATATATATATCTTTTATTTTATTTTATATATATATCCCATAGATATGTTTGTATACAACTACACATACATACATACATACATAGATATACCGAACATTTGTGTGTATATATATATATATATATATATATATATATATATATATATAAAATATACTGTATATATAAAAGAGAGAGCGTTCCCAGATCTCAAGCACATCTTCCAAACTCCTTCCGACTCATCCTTCCCATCCTACGAACTCGGCCTGAACATACCTAGCTACACTCAGCACCGAGTTCTAAACATAGGAGCCATTACCACCCATTACAAGCCATTAGGTAATTAACTCCTATGAATGCTTAGCCTTCTTGTACACCACCTTCGCCTTGTCATGACCTAGTTCATTTTCTAATCCTCCCTTTATTCTCCCTCTTTCCCTACCCATACTTCTAACACCCCCCTCACCAATCCTCCCCCTACCCCCTTTCCACGCTAAATCACCCTCACCCTACTTCTTCTCCCTTTCAACCTCTCAAACTCCTCTTTCTTTGTAAATCTTCATTGGGGGTCTCCAGATGGCAAGATTTCAATCTTCATTTCTGATGTTGGATGTTTATGATTTAAAATCACCTTAAAATGCTTTTATAAAATTTGACCCAAGGCCAACCACTGGGACCTATGAGGTCATTCAGCGCTGAAACGGAAATTGATAGCCGAAAGGTTTGAAAGGTGTAACAGGAGGAAAACCTCAAAGCAGTTGCACTATGAATCAATTGTTAGGAGAGGGTGGGAAGTTAGATGGAAGAAAGAGAATATGAACAGAGGTACAGTAAAAAGGATGAAAGGGGTTGCAGCTAGAGACCGAAGGGACGCTGCAAAGAACCTGAAGTAATGCCTACAGTGCACCGCATAAGGTACACTGGCAGCATTACCCCCCAACGGGGAAATGCTCTTATATCAGCTATGTGACTGTGTAGGTCATTTGGACATCATGTAGGTCATAGCGTCCTCCTTAATTGTACAAAACTTATTGCTTTTATTTATCATTAGTCATAAAGCGCTTAGTAAGCCTTAGCAAAGCATACTGTGGATATCTGATAAAGGTTTTGTTAAAGGAGTTGTTTTTTTTAACCCGTCTCCTATTTACCAAGCATTTTTATTTACTCCCCTTTTTAAAATCTTTTATCTTATTTTTACAATATTTTACCTTCCCTTTCTTAAAATCCACCTCTCATTTTATCATTCAGTTTTTCCAGACTTTTCTAAGTCGTCTCATTCTTCCTGTCATTTTCACCTACATTTTTAAATTCCGCCCTCTACCTATCACGCCTTCAGATTTTCTGTAAAAGAAAACTATTGAGATGGCTGTTTGTCTGTCTGTCCGCCCTCAGATCTTAAAAACTACTGAGGCTAGAGGGCTGCAAATTGGTATGTTGATCATTCACCCTATAGTCACCAAACGTACCAAATTACAGCCTTTAGCCTTAGTACTTTTCATTTTATTTAAGGTTAAAGTTACCCATAATCTTGCATTTAGCAACGATATAGGGCAGGCCACCACCGGGCCGTGGTTAAAGATTCATGGGCTGCTGCTCATACAGCATTATCCCGAGACCACCGAAAGATAGATCGATTTTCGGTGGCCTTGATTAGATTATACGCTGTACAGAAAACTCGATTGCGCTGAAGAAGCTTCGGCGCATTTTTTTTCTATTCCGTTGAAGTTTGCAGTTCATAGCCTGTTAGCGTGATTCGTGACAATAATAATAATAACTAAAAAATGGTCATAGTAGCATGAGGCTTCAAATGGAGAAAAATCCACAGCTGTGTAAATGTTATTTATATTTAAAGGTGGATCAGTACAGATAGCTTTCGGGAATGGAACAGATTCCCGAAGACTATCTGTACTGATCTACCTTTAAATATACGTACATTTACACAGCTGTGGAATTGTTTCTCCAATAATAATAATAATAATAATAATAATAATAATAATAATAATAATAATAATAATAATAATAATAATAATAACCGTTACAAGTTCTAAACCATGTTTACCAAGTAATTCAAAGCTCCTATATAGTACAAAAAATAAAAATAATTTGTCCTTTGCAAATCCCTCATGCATCAACATCCAACCTTTGGGATTCAGTCTCTGCTTCCATCGCCCTGCGAAAGAGTCCTATACGGATTAGTAAAACGTGGTTTTTGCGTTGATATATCTAATCCGAATGCTAAATCTCAATATACTGAACAGCAGCACCAATTTGCAGTAAATGTGCCTCGCTGTCGAACTTCTCAGTTCCAGAGGTCCTCTATTCCTCACACTGCTGGACTGTGGAACTGCCTAACAGAGGATGTCGTGCAGTTGGAACTTCAGGAGTTCAAAGCGAAGATGCAAATGTATTGCTACCTAATACTATTCCCTTGAATTTTAATACATTTTTTATCTATTTGTTAATTTATTAATTTTTTCTTTCTTTTTAATAAGTGAGTGGATCTCTTCTTTCTGTATTTCACTTTATATTTCTTACTTCTTCCTAATGTTCACCTTTTAGTATTGCTTTTGAAGCTTGAATTTCAGGTCAATGTCCCCTGTGGGGCTTGTTCCATATGAATAGGTTTCATCTTCTGAATAATAATAATAATAATAATAATAATAATAATAATAATAATAATAATAATAATAATAATAATAATAATAATAATAATAATAATTATTATTATTATTATTATTATTAATATTAATATTATGTATTATTATTATTATTATATATAATAATAATAATAATAATAATAATAATAATAATATGTAATAATAATAATAATAATAATAATAATAATAATAAGTTTCATTGCCTAAAAATACTGCTGTCGCTAACTTTTGCAAACCTCCCACTCACATTCCGAAATCTACGGAAGAGTCCTACGATAGTGGATACTGGGTTAGATCCACACCAATCCTTCACATTCAGTAACCTTACGTAAGACTCTACTCGTGTTGTTGACACTAAACACCTGGAGGGCAACTCAGGCACACCGCGCCACCCCTCGGGGAAAAACGGCCCCACAACAAAGGGCGGGCGTCTCCTGCGGCAGTGCGTGACCAGCCGTGACTGCTGCAGGGCAGTCAGGGGCTCGATGACCTCACTTGACCCCGTTCTCGATGTCGCCAATTCATGATAATCGGATATTATGCATCTCCCATAAACAATGGAGTCAAATGGATGAGGTTTTTAGGCGTGTGGCGTGGTTGTGCCTTCCCGGAATCATCTGGTTTGGAAATGATCAACTAAAATGGATGAGTTTCAATTATTCTGGTTTCGGGATCTCTGGTTTTATGAGTTCAGATGTACAGTTCATCATGCATCATTCATCACGAGTAATCAGCAATTTACTGCTGATTGGATTGTATCTTGTAACCTATAATTCAAAATATTATATGGCCATTTCTTATTTCATAAAGTTAGTTTCAGCGATTTTATACTACAATTCTTTTTCTTGAAGTAAATCTAAGTAATTACCTTGAAATGCAGAGGCCGATGGAAAGGGCAACCTAACTGTATTGTCCAGCTCATGCTCGAAGAAAGGAAAAAAAATAGGGGAGAGGAAAATGGGAAAAGGGAGATAAGTTTCCTCTTAAGATGTGGAACTAAAAGGGTTGTATGATAAACTCCAAATTCTGGTGATTGATGGAAACGAACAATGTTACATTTAGGTATGGAAGCTGTACATTAACATACACACACATACACAAATATACATAATACATTCTCTCTCTCTCTCTCTCTCTCTCTCTCTCTAATCTCACATCTCTCTCTCTCTACATATCTCTCTCTATATGTGTGTGTGTGTGTGTGTGTGTGTGTGTGTGTGTGTGTTATTTTGTGTGCCACTGTGTCGTGGCATTCCAGTTACGTTAATAGCCTTGACCTCTACTACCTGAGTGAGTAAGTTTTGATTTAATGAAGTGATTCAAAACTTTTGAGATTTAGAAACATATTGGGTCCCTCAAAGCCCAATATAACTCATTGAATATCTTACCCCCCCCCCATACACACACACACACACACACACACACACACACACCGTATATCTTCAAAAGCTTGTACTTTGTAAATTAAACAATCTATATACATATACACACACAAACGTATATATGTCACAAAATAGCGACACAACTCCACTGTGTATATATATTCATATTTTTGTATTAGGCTTCAATAGGACGGGATCGTTTGGATTCTAGATTCTTTAATTTACAAGTGCAACAAGCTTTTTGAAAGACATACAGTCTTCTTCTGGTACCAAAGCTCCTGAGGAAGAAGGCTGTGTATGTTGTCAAAAGCTTGTAGTACTTTTGTAAATGAAGGAATCTGGAATCTGAACCATCTTATCTTAGTGAAGCCTAATACAGAAAAAATATATATATATATATGTGTGTGTGTATTTGTGTGTGTATATATATATATATATATATATATATATATATATATATACATATATATATGTGTGTGTGTGTGTGTGTGTGTATTTATATATGTCCACATATATGCATACTTATATTTGTGTAATGTATATAAATATACATGTATATACGTAAGATATTCAATGAGTGCATTGAACTTTGGTGACCCAATATGCTCTGAATCTCAAAAGTTTTTATCAACTCATTTAATGAAACTATTCACTCAAGAAATGGTGGAGGTCAAGGCTATTATCGTAATTGAAATGTCACGACACAGTGGCCACAATATGACAAAAATGTTTTGAATAAAACATGAGAAATGGATGATACATGATCCATACTGCAAAAGTTTTGTTTCAAGATTACTTTAGGATATTAAAACCAATTCCATTAATATGTTTTAATCTTTCACTTTTCATCATTTGCTCCTCTCCCAACGATATACATACACACACACAAATATATATATATATATATAGCATATATATATATATATATATATATATATATATGTAAATATACATATACATATATATATATATATATATATATATATAGAGAGAGAGAGAGAGAGAGAGAGAGAGAGAGAGAGAGAGAGAGAGAGAGAGAGAGAGAGTGGTCCCTCGTTCTACTTTCATGCATATGGTTCTTCTTACAGAACGAAACATGCAGAATTAAACACCGGTTTGAGATCATCCTATATGTTTTCTTGTGAAATGCCTTCAGCATTAATTAATCGATATTTTTGAATTACACTGATTGATATTACGCCTTGGGAAAGAACACACTTCTACAGAGTGCTCTCAAACCAAACGTTTTGAGATAGTATATATGTCTTTCCTATATTAAATTCTGCACATGCTATTGG
>NC_089786.1:16436008-16466008 GCF_040412425.1 Macrobrachium rosenbergii
GTGAGAGAGAGTGTTCCGTTCCAATAACCAGAGAGAAGTGTTCTCCCGTTCCAATAGCAAGAGAAAGAGAGAGATAGAGAGAGTCTCTGCTCCAATAGCAAGAGAGAGAGAGATGAATTAAGACAGGGAGACAAAGAGAGAGAGTGCATTAGTTCCCAGTTGGTATTTAGCAAGAGAGAGAGAGAGAGAGAGAGAGAGAGAGAGAGAGAGAGAGAGAGAAAAAAAAACAGAGGTGCATTGGTTTGTTGGGATTTAGCAAGAGAGAGAGGAGAGAGAGAGTCATGTTCCCCATTCCAGACAAAAAAAAGACTAAGGTGCATTAGGTTTGTTGGGAGAGAGAGAGAGAGAGAGAAATCATGAATTAAGACAGAGAAAAAACACTAAGGTGCATTAGAGTTTGTTGGGATTTGAGAGAGAGAGAGAGAGAGAGAATCATGAATTAAGACAGAGAGAAAAACACTAAGGTGCATTAGGTTTGTTGGAGTTATAGCAAGAGAGAGAGAAGAACCAAGAGAATTAAGACAGATAGACAAGAGAGAGAGAGAGCATTAGGTTTGTTGTTCATTTTAGCAAGAGAGAAGAGAGAGAGAATCATGTTCCAATTAGACAGAGAGACAAAACACTAGGTGCATGTTTGTTGGGATTAGCAAGAGAGAGAGAGAGAGTGTTAAGACAGATTCCAAGAGAGAAGGTGAGAAGGTTTGTTCCAGTTAAGAGAGAGAGAGAGTGTTCCTGTTCAATAGCAAGGTTTTGTTGGGAGTGAGAGAGAGTGTTCCCCGTTCAATTACAAGAAGGTGCAGAGGTTTGTTCCCCATTCAACAAGAGAGAGAGTGTTCCCGTTCAATAGCAGAGAGAGAAAGAGAGAGAGTGTTCCCGTTCAATAGCAAGAGAGAGAGAGAGTGTCCCCGTTCAAGAGCAGAGAGTGAGAGAAGTGTTCCCGTTTGTTGGATAGCAAGAGAGTGAGAGAGAGTGTTCCCCATCATTCAATAGCAAGAGAGTGAGAGAAAAACTTCCCGTTCATTAGGTTTGTGAGGAGTGTTCCCGTTCCAAGAGAGAGAGTGAGAGAGTGTTCCCGTTCAATAAGAGAGAGAGAGAGAGAGTTCATGAATTCCAATAGAAGAGAGAAAAGAGAGTGTTCCCGTTTGTTGGGAAAGAGAAGAGAGAGAGAGAGTTAAGACAATCAGAGAGTGCATTAGGAGTGTTCCCGTTCAATAGCAGAGAGAAAAATCAGAGTAAGACAGAGAAACAATTAGGTGTTGTTCCCGTTCAATAGCAAGAGAGAGAAGAGTGTTCCCGTTCAATTAAGAGAGAGAGAGAAACCCGTTCAATAGCATTAGAGTTTTGTTGGGATTTAATAGCAAGAGAGAGAGAGAGAGTCATGAAATAAGACAGAGAGACAAAACACTAAGAGTGCAGAGGTTTGTTCCATTTAGCAAGAGAGAGAGAGAGAGAGTGTCCCCGAATTCCAAGAGCAAAAGAGAGACTAAGAGCATTAGGTTTGTTGGGTTCCAATAGCAAGAGCAAGAGAGAGAGAGAGATCATGTTCCAAGACAGAGAGAGAGAAAGACTAGGTGCATTAGGTTTGTTCAATTTAGCAAGAGAGAGAGAGAGATCATGAATTAGAGCAGAGAGACAGAGAGTGTTCTTCAATAGCAAGTGAGAGAGTGTTCCCGTTCAATAGCAAGAGAGTGAGAGAGAGAGTGTTCCCTGTTCCAATTAAGACAAGAGAGAGAGAGTGTTCCCCGTTTGTTGCAGAGAGAGAGAGAGAGAGAGGATTCCCTGTTCAATAGCAAGAGAGTGAGAGAGAGTGTTCCCCGTTCCAATTGCAAGAGAGAGAGAGAGAGAGAGATAGCAAGAGAGAGAGAGAGAGTGTTCCCGTTCCAATAGCAAGAGAGAGTGAGAGAGAGTGTTCCCGTTCCAATAGCAAGAGAGTGAGAGAGAGTGTTCCCCGTTCCAATAGCAAGAGAAAAAACAGAGAGTGTGCCCCGTTCCAATTGCAAGAGTATTTCCTGTTCAAGAGAGAGAGAGAGAGAGTGTTCCCCGTTCCAATTAAGAGAGAGAGAGAGAGAGAGATTAGAGTTCCCTGTTCCAATAGCAAGAGAGAGAGAGAGAGAGTGTTCCCGTTCAATAGCAAGAGAGTGAGAGAGAGTGTTCCGTTCCAATAGCAAGAGAGAGTGAGAGAGTGTTCCCGTTCAATAGCAAGAGAGTGAGAGAGTGTTCCCGTTCAATAGCAAGAGAGAGAGAGAGAGTGTTCCCGTTCCAATAGCAGAGAGAGAGAGTGAGAGAGTGTTCCCCGTTCAATTGCAAGAGAGAGAGAGAGAGAGAGTTTCCTGTTTCAATAGCAAGAGAGAGAGAGAGAGAGTGTTCCCGTTCAATAGCAAGAGAGAGAGAGAGAGAGTGTGTTCCCGTTCCAATAGCAAGAGAGGTGTGAGAGTGTTCCCGTTCAATAGAGAGAGAGAGAGGTGTTCCCGTTCCAATAGCAGAGAGAGTGAGAGAAGTGTTCCCGTTCAATGGCAGAGAGAGAGAGTGTTTCCCGTTCAATAGCAAGAGAGAGAGAGAGAGAGTGTTTCCGTTCAATAGCAGAGAGAGAGAGTGTTCCCATTCCAGAGAAGAGAGAGAGAGAGAGAGTGTTTCCGTTCCAATAGCAAGAGAAAAGGTGAGAGAGAGTGTTTCCCCGTTCAAGAGAGAGAGAGAGAAAGTGTTCCCTGTTCCAATAGCAAGAGAGAGAGAGAGAGAGAGAGAGTTCCAATAGAGAGAGAGAGAGAGAGAGAGGTTCCCCGTTCCAATAGCAAGAGAGAGAGAGAGAGAGTTCCCGTTCCAATAGCAAGAGAGAGAGAGACAGAGAGTTCCCCGTTCCAATAGCAAGAGAGAGAGAGAGAGAGAGAGAGAGTTCCCGTTCCAATAGAGAGAGAGAGAGAGAGAGAGGAGAGTTTCCCCGTTCCAATAGCAAGAGAGAGAGAGAGAGAGAGAGAGAGAGAGAGAGAGAGAGAGAGAGTGTTCCCACGTTCCAATAGCAAGAGAGAGAGAGAGAGAGTGTTCCCGTTCAATAGCAAGAGAGAGAGAGAGAGTGTGTTCCCGTTCAATAGAGAGAGAGAGAGAGAGAGAGAGAGTGTTCCCGTTCCAATAGCAAGAGAGTGAGAGAGAGTGTTCCCCGTTCAATAGCAAGAGAGAGTGAGAGAGAGTTCCCGTTCAATAGCAAGAGAGTGAGAGAGAGTGTTCCCGTTCCAATAGCAAGAGAGAGAGAGAGAGTGTTCCCGTTCCAATAGCAAGAGAGTGAGAGAGAGTGTTCCCGTTCCAATAACAAGAGAGAGTGAGAGAGAGTGTTCCCGTTCCAATAGCAAGAGAGAGAGAGAGAGAGAGTGTGTGTTCCCCGTTCCAATTGCAAGAGAGAGAGAGAGAGAGACCTTACCTTACCTTTGGCAGACCTTACAATTCGTTCAGGTTGCCCCAGGTCCCTCAGTGTGAGGCGCCTTTGATGTCTACCAGAGTTGCTAACGCATCTTCCGGTATATTTTGCATCTTCCAGTCTTGGATGGTCTGGTATGCATCTTAGATATTTGTCGAGCTTATTCTTAAACACATCTACGCTCACTCCTGTTATGTTCCTCAGATGAGCTGGTAGCGCATTGAATAGGTGCTGCATTATCGATGCTGGTGCGTGGTGGATTAATGTCCTGTGTGCTTTCCTTAATTTTCCTGGTATAGTTTTTTGGCACTATTAATCTACCTCTGCTTGCTCTTTTTGATAATTTTAGTTCCATGATGTTTCAGTAATTCCTTCTATCTGTTTCCATGCTTGAATTACCATGTAGCGTTCTCTTCTCCTTTCAAGACTATATAAATTTAAAATTGTAGTCTTTCCCAGTAGTCAAGGTCCTTAACTTCTTCTATTCTAGCTGTAAATGACCTTTGTACACTCTCTATTTGTGCAATATCCTTTTGGTAGTGTGGGTACCATATTATATTGCAATATTCAAGTGGACTACGTAAATGCGTTTTATAAAAGCATAATCATGTGTTCAGCTTTTCTTGTTTTGAAGTGCCGGAACAACATTCCCATTTTGCTTTGCATTTTGCCAATAAATTGCTATTTGATCATTGCATAACATATTCCTATTCAACATCACACCAAGGTCTTTAACTGCTTCCTTGTTTGTGATTGTCTCATTATTAGGTCCTTTATATGCATATAGCATTCCTACTTTATCACCATAGTTCATTGATTCAAATTTATCAGAGTTAAATACCATCCTATTTATCTCTGCCCATTTATATATTTTGTTTAGGTCTCTTTGTAGCGAGTTCCTATCTTCATCACAAGCAATTTCTCTACTTATTCTTGTGTCATCTGCGAAACTTCTTACTACTGAGTCCTTAACATTACTGTCTATGTCTGCAATCATAATCACAAACAGCAACGCAGCTAACACCGTACCATGTGGTACACCGGATATTACCGTAGCTTCATCCGATTTCTCATCGTTTGCAATCACTATCTGTTTTCTATTTTGCAAAAATTCTTTTATCCATCTTCCTACTTTGTCAACAATGTTATGTTTTCTAATTTTTTTCGCTAATATATTATGATCTACCTTGTCAAAAGCTTTTGCAAAGTCTAGGTAAACCACATCTGTATCTTTTTCATTTATCATATTTTTATATATGCTTTCATGGTGGACTAACAGTTGGGTTTGTGTACTTTTTCCGGGTACAAAACCATGTTGTCCTATATTGAACAATCTATTTTCATTAAATGTTTCATTATATTTTTTCATTACCCTTTCATATACTTTCATAATATGAGATGTCAGACTCACAGGCCTATAATTACTTGCCTCTAGTCTTGAACCACTTTTGAAAGTAGGAGTAATATATGCTAATTTATGCTCATCATAAATCTTGCCTGTATCTATACTTTGTCTTAATAATATTGCTAGCGGCTTTGCGATTGAATGAACCACTTTCTTTAACAATATGGCAGGTACTCCATCTGGTCCTGCTGCTGATCCATTTTTAATTTCATTAATAGCCTGCACAATATCGGCTTCTGTAATATCTATATCTGATAAGTATTCAGTATTTTCATCTCTTATTTCTGTATCATCATCTTCATTGTCAATTCTAGGTGTAAATTCACTCTTATATCTTTCTGCTAATATGTTACATATTTCCTTTTTCATTCGTTAATCGCCCTTCAATTCTTAGAGGGCCTATTTCTACTCTTATTTTATTCATCTTTTTGCATATGAATAAAAAAATTTTAGGGATTTTGCTTGATATTTTGTAGTGTCATTTCTTCTAGGTTCCATTTTTCATTTTCTTTTGATTGCATAATCTTTTGTTCTGCATTTTCTATCTTACTTTTAGTTCCATCACTTTCCATGCATTCTTTTCTTTTTGCAAGAGCTTTTTTTCCACTTTCTAATTTTCTGGAACAAGATCCTTCTGTCTCTTGGAATTCGTGACTGATGCTTACTTTTTCTTGGTATATATTTTCCACTATTTCCTCTAATATTTTATATAATATATCGGTATTTACCTGTATATCATCACTTACAAATATGTTTTCCCATTCTTTGTTTAATTCTTCATTTATTTTTGACCAATTTATATTCTTACTATAGAAATTGTGTTTTCCATATCCTTCCCATTTTTTCATCTCTTGCTTTTCTTTGTTTTCATATGTTCTGGAACGGACTGTTAGTTCTATGACATTATGGTCCGAAATACTCGTGTTATATACTATTATTTCTTTAACATAGTTCACCTCATTCACAAATACTAGGTCTAAAATATTATCCTTTCTTGTTGGTAGGTGATTTATTTGCTGAATGTTATGTTCTAGTAGCATATCTAATAGCTTTTCAAATTGCCTCTTATCTTCTGCACTACTATTGCTCTCTTTTTATATGTATAAATACAACCACAGTCTCCTATTCGTTCTTTCCATTCTACAAAAGGAAAGTTAAAGTCTCCAGTTAGGAGTATAGTCCAGTCCTTGTGATTTCTACATATTTCATCAATTTTTCAATTATTATGTCAAACTCTTTAGTATTAGGGGTCTATATATTACAATGTTCACTAATTTTTTCAGATTCAAATTCTACTGCTATTAATTCACATTCTGTGTTACTATATTTCTCACAGATTTTTCCTTGATTGGCATCTCTCCATATATCGTGGTTCCCCCTTGATTTCTAGTTTTCTATCTGATCTATAAGTTTGGAAACCCTTTATCTGGTCATCATTACTTCTCTTGGGAATACCAGGTTTCACTTATATTCAATATTTCTATTTTTCATTTTGGGTTAGTTCTTCTAAGAACTCTATCTTTCTTTTGAGTTACTCGAAACTAGACCCTGCGCGTTCATCACTATGATGGTTTGCATATTATCTCCATTATCTAATATGGGTAATAATAAGGATTTTCCCATGTCTCTTTCCTGTTCTGATATGTTGATCTTTTTTCATTTCAGAAATTCGTACATTAAAAATCCAACTTTTCCATTATATTTGTTCTTCCAGCTTCATATTTATTCACTTTGTGCATAAACCTGCACTTATCTCCATATCTGCACCATCCTTTGCATCATAGATACATTGCTTGTTCCTTGTGCTATATCTAGGTGCTGATGGCTCATATCGTGGTGCTGACTTTTCATAATGTGTTGTTGGCTTGCTTTTGCCTTCATCACATGATCTTTGTTCTTTTCTTTATTTGTTTCATTTTTACCTTGGTTTTTATATGTATTTGATTTTGATTTTGGTCTTTCATGGCTGCAGGATGCATGTACCTACATTTCTTATTAAACCTACATCCATTTCCTTCTTTCCAGTTTCTACATATTTTGGATGTAGATCTCTGCATTCCTCTTCATAGCCATCTAGATATGCACATTTGCCATAGATCTCATAATTGTGACATATCTTGGGATGTTTGTAATAACATCTTTCACCAAACCTGCAATTCCCTCTTTTCAAAAGGGTGCATACTGTGTCTTTCTTTTCTTTTCTTTTTTTTCTTGTTCATTCCCTCAGTATGGAGATCCGTACAACCTCTTTGGGATTTTATTTTGATTTATCAGGTCATAATTTGTTTCTTCATATGTATGTTGCTGTATTGCCTCATATGTAGAATCTATGAGTTTCTCTGCATCCATACTATTATCCTGTTCTTTGTTTTCATTAATCTTTTCTCTCTCTTCAGTCTTATTTTCTTCTTTTCTATTTTCTTCTTCTTCTCTTCTTCATCTTCTTCATCTTCTTCATCCTCCACAATCTGTACATTAAGTCTTGATTTAATGACCTTGTCTATCCATACTAGACATGTTGAGCAAAATATTTTTGTGTCCTTATTTCTATTTTGCTCAACTTCAGCGCATGAAGGTGTGTCGGTACGTGGCAAGCATAGCATTTCCTAATCAGGTTTTGTGGATTTACAATGCTATACCACACTCTACATAGTTTACATGCTTTAGGCATCCGTTTGCCTATTGCATCAATCAATATATTCACTAATTGCACCGTACTTATTTTCTTTGATGGAATGTGTTGATTTTTGTATATTTTCTTTATAAGTCTTTTGATAACTTGAACTTTCATTGGTATCCCTTCTATTATTTTCATTATATTTTCTACAGATTTACTCAGTTTGAAGGATCGTATCCTTTCAATATGTTTGTGAATGATTTCACATCCTTTTGGTCGATGTTGCAATTCATCTCCACGATCAGCAAACCAAGTTCCCTTCCTGCCAATTCATCATATTGAATGTCTCCAATGCAAGTTAGGTTTCTCCACCTTTTGCCACTGTTGGCTGATTCCTCCATGATTTTCAGCTTTTATTAATTCACTCGTAAACAACTTATTAGACGGTTTATCACTCTAATCTGATGTTAAGCTAATCACCGATAGTTCACGAACACTTTTAGCTATATTTCATTCGCTAATTGTATGTAAGACGCGTATTATCGGGTAGATTATCCAGACCATGAACGATTACGTCTCACCGAGAGAATGTCACATCACAGAGAGAGAGAGAGAGAGAGAGAGAGAGAGTTCCCTGTTCCAATAGCAAGAGAGAAGAGAGAGAGAGAGAGAGAGTGTTCCCGTTCCAATAGCAAGAGAGTGAGAGAGAGTGTTCCCGTTCCAATAGCAAGAGAGTGAGAGAGAGTGTTCCCGTTCCAATAGCAAGAGAGTGAGAGAGAGTGTTCCCGTTCCAATAGCAAGAGATAGAGATATGTTCCCCCGTTCCAATATACAGAGAGAGAGAGAGAGAGAGAGAGAGAGAGAGAGAGAGAGTTCCCCGTTCCAATAGCAAGAGAGAGAGAGAGAGAGAGAGAGAGAGATTAGAGAGAGAGTTTTACAGAGAGAAAGAGAGAGTGTTCCTGTTCAATAGCAAGAGAGAGAGAGAAGTGTGTTCCAAGAGAGAGAGAATAGAGAGAGAGAGAGAGAGAGAGTGTTCCCAATCAATAGCAAGAGAGTGAGAGAGAGTGTTCCAGTTCAATAGCAAGAGAGAGTGAGAAAGTGTTCCCGTTCCAATAGCAAGAGACGTGAGAGAGAGTGTTCCCGTTCCAATAACAAGAGAGAGTGAGAGAGAGTGTTCCCGTTCAATAGCAAGTTTAGACAGAGAGTGTGTGTTCCCAATTCCAATTGCAAGAGAGAGAGAGAGAGTTCCCTGTTCAATAGCAAGAGAGAGAGAGAGAGAGAGAGTTCCCTGAGAGAATTCCCCGTTTTTCCAATAGCAAGAGAGTGAGAGAGTGTTCCCGTTCCAATAGCAAGAGAGTGAGAGAGTGTTCCCCGTTCAATGCAAGAGAGTGAGAGAGAGAGTTCCCGTTCCAATAGTTCCCCAGAGAGTGTTCAATAGCAAGAGAGTGAGAGAGAGTGTTCCCGTTCCAATAGCAAGAGAGTGAGAGAGAGTGTTCCCTCGTTCCAATAACAAGAGAGAGAACAGAGAGTGTTCCCGTTCAATAGCAAGAGAGAGAGAGAGAGAGAGAGAGCAAGAGAGAGAGAGAGAGAAATGAGAGAGAGAGTTCCCTGTTCCAATAGCAAGAGAGAGAGAGAGAGAGAGAGAGAGAAAGAGAGAGAGAGAGAGAAGAGAGTTCCCCTGTTCCAATAGCAAGAGAGAAAGAGAGAGAGAGAGTTCCCCGTTCCAATAGCAAGAGAGAGAGAGAGAAAGTTTCCCCCGTTCCAATAGCAAGAGAGAGAGAGAGAGAGAGAAAGTTCTACTAGAGAGAGAGAAGAGAGAGAAACAGAGAGAGAGAGAATGTTCCCTGTTCCAATAGCAAGAGAGAGAGAGAGAGAGAGAGAGAGAGAGAGAGAGAGAGAGAGAGAGAGAGAGTGTTTCCCGTTCAATAGCAAGCGAGAGAGAGAGAGAGAGAGTGCGTTCCCCGTTCCAATAGCAAGAGAGAGAGAGAGAGAGAGAGAGTGTTCCCGTTCCAATAGCAGAGAGAGAGAGAGAGAGAGTGTTCCCCGTTCCAATAGCAAGAGAGAGAGAGAGAGAGAGAGAGAGAGAGAGAGAGAGAGTGTGAGAGATAGAGTGTTCCCCGTTCCAATAGCAAGAGAGAGAGAGAGAGAGAGAGAGAGAGAGAGAGAGAGTTCCCTTTCCGATAGCATGTGCAGAATTCTTAATATACTGTAGAAAGACATACTAATCAAACGTCGGCTTGAGAGCACTCTAGAAGTGTTCTTCCCAAGGCGTAATATCAATCAGTGTAATTCAAAATATCGATTAATTAATGCAAAATATCGATTAATTAATGCAAAATATCGATTAATTAATGCAAAATATCGATTAATTAATGCAAAATATCGATTAATTAATGCTGTAGGCATTCATAAGAAACGCTATAGGATGATCTCAAACCGGTGTTTAATTCTGCATGTTTCGTTCTGTAAGAAGAACCATATGCATTAAAGTGGAACGAGGGACCACTCTCTCTATCTCTCTCTCTCTCTCTCTCTCTCTCTCTCTCTATATATATATATATATATATATATATATATATATATATATATATATATATATGTATATTATATTTATATATAAAATATATATATATATATATATATATATATATATATATATATATATATATATATATATATATATATATTTGTGTGTGTGTATGTGTATGTATATCGTTGGGAGAGGCAAATGATGAAAAGTGAAAGATTAAAACATATTAATGGGATTGGCTTTAATATCCCAAAGTAATCTTGAAACAAAACTTTGCAGTATGGATCATGTATCATCCATTTCTCATATTTATTCAAAACATTTTTGTCATATTGTGGCCACTGTGTCGTGACATTTCAGTTATGATAATAGCCTTGACCTCCACCACTTGAGTGAATAAGTTTTATTAAATGAAGTTGATCAAAACTTTTGAGATTCAGAAGCATATTGGGCCACTCAAAGTTCAATGTAATTCATGAATATCTTACGTATATACATGTATATTTATATACATACACAAATATAAGTATGCATATGTGGACATACATAAATACATATATATACACATACAAACACACACACACATATATATATATTATATATATGTATATATATATATATATATATATATATATATATATATATATATATATATATATATATATATATATATATATATATTTTTTCTCGTATTAAAACTTCACTAAGACAGGATGGTTCAGATTCCAGATTCTTTCATTTACAAAGTACTACAAGCTTTCGACAACATACAGCCTTCTTCTTCAGGAGCTTCGGTACTTGAAGAAGATGACTATGTCTTCGAAAGCTTGTTGCACTTGTAAATTAAAGAATCTGGAATCTGAACCATCCATCTTACTGAAGCTTAATACAAGTAATATGAATATATATACACAGTGAAGTTGTATCGCTATTTTGTGGTGTATATACGTTTGTGTGTGTATATGTATATAGATTGTTTAATTTACAAAGTACAAGCTTTTGAAGATATACGGTGTGTGTGTGTGTATGTGGCCGTGTGACGTCTGCAAGTGGTCTCTAAGATATTCAATGAGTTATATTGGGCTTTGAGGACCCAATATGTTTCTAAATCTCAAAAGTTTTGAATAACTTCATTAAATCAAAACTTATTCACTCAGGTAGTAGAGGTCAAGGCTATTAACGTAACTGGAATGTAAATTCTCAGTGGCACATAAAATGACACACACACACATATACTGTATATATATATATATATATATATATATATATATATATATATATATATATATATATATATATCCTATATATATATATATATATATGTATGTGTGTGTGTGTGTGTTGTGTGTGTGTGTGTGAGAGTGAGAGAGAGAGAGAGAGAGATAATGTGATTATATATGTTTATACATACGTGTATGTGTGTGTATGTTAATGTACAGCTTCCATACCCTAAATGTAACTGTGTTCGTTTCCATCAACTACCAGAATTTGGAGTTTATCATACAACCCTTTTAGTTCGCCACATCTTAAGAGGAAACTTGTCTCTTCCTTTTTCCCAGTTTCCTCTCCCCTATATTTTTTTCTTTTTTCCTTTCTTCGAGCATGAGCTGGACAATACAGTTAGGTTGCCCTTTCCATCGGCCTCTGCATTTCAAGATAATTACTTAGATTTATTTCACGAAAAGAATTGTAGTATAGAAATCGCTGAAACTAATTTATGAAATAAGAAATGGCCGCGATAATATTTTGAATTATAGGTTACAAGATACAATCCAATCAGCAGTAAATTGCTGATTACTCGTGATGAATGATGCATGATGAACTGTACATCTGAACTCATAAACCAGAGATCCCGAAACCAGAATAATTGAAACTCATCCATTTTAGTTGATCATTTCCAAACCAGAGCGATTCCGGGAAGGCACAACCACGCCACACGCCTTTCAACCTCATCCATTTGACTCCATTGTTTATGGGAGATGCATAATATCCGATTATCATGAATTGGCGACATCGAGAACGGGGTCAAGTGAGGTCATCGGAGCCCCTGACTGCCCTGCAGCAGTCACGGCTGGTCACGCACTGCCGCAGGAGACGCCCGCCCTTTGTTGGGGGCCGTTTTTTCCCTGAGGGGTGGCGCGGTGTGCCTGAGTTACCCTCCAGGTGTTTAGTGTCAAGTAACACGAGTAGGAGTCTTACGTAAGGTTACTGAATGTGAAGGATTGGGTGTGGATCCTAACCCAGTATCCACTATCGTAGGACTCTTCCGTAGGATTTCGGAATGTGGAGTGGGAGGTTTGGCAAAATATGAAGTGACAGCAGTATTTTTAGGCAATGAACTTATTATTATTATTATTATTATTATTATTATTATTATTATTATTATTATTATTATTATTATAATATTATAATAATAATAATAATAATAATAATAATAATAATAATAATAATAATAATAATAATAATAATTATTATTATTATTATTATTATTATTATTATTATTATTATTATTATTATTATTATTATTATTATTATTATTATTATTATTATTATTCAGAAGATGAAACCTATCCGCATGGAACAAGCCCACAGGGGATATTGACCTGAAATTCAAGCTTCCAAAGACTATTAAGGTGAACATTAGGAAGAAGTAAGAAATATAAAGTGAAATACAGAAAGAAGAGATCCCACTCACTTATTAAAAAAAAAAAGAAAAAATTAATAAATTAACAAATAGATAAAAATGTATTAAAATTCAAGGGGAATAGTATTAGGGTAGTAATGCATTGCATCTTCGCTTGAACTCCTGAAGTTCCAACTGCACGACATCCTCTGGGAGGCTGTTCCACAGTCCAACGGTGTGAGGAATAGAGGACCTCTGGAACTGAGAAGTTCGACAGCGAGGCACATTTACTGCAAATTGGTGCTGCTGTTCAGTATATTGAGATTTAGCATTCGGATTAGATATATCAACGCAAAAACCACGTTTTACTAATCCGTGCAGGACTCTTTCGCAGGGCAATGGAAGCAGAGATTGAATCCCAAAGGTTGGGTGTTGATGCATGAGGGATTTGCAAAGGACAAATTATTTTTTATTTTTGTACTATATAGGAGCTTTGAATTACTTAGTAAACATGGTTTAGAACTTGTAACTTATTATTATTATTATTATTATTATTATTATTATTATTATTATTATTATTTATTATTGGAGAAACAATTCCACAGCTGTGTAAATGAACATATATTTAAAACATGTAGATCAGTACAGATAGTCTTCGGAATCTGTTCCATTCCCGAAAGCTATCTGTACTGATCCACCTTTTAAATATAAATAACATTTACACAGCTGTGGATTTGTTTCTCCATTTAACCTCATGCTACTATGACCATTTTTTAGTTATCATTATTATTGTCATGAATCACGCTAACAGGCTATGAACTGCAAACTTCAACGGAATAGAAAAAAAATGCGCCGAAGCTTCTTCAGCGCAATCGAGTTTTCTGTACAGCGTATAATCTAATCAAGGCCACCGAAAATCGATCTATCTTTCGGTGGTCTCAGGATAATGCTGTATGAGCAGCGGCCCATGAATCTTTAACCACGGCCCGGTGGTGGCCTGCACTATATCGTTGCTAGATGCACGATTATGGCTAACTTTAACCTTAAATAAAATAAAAACTACTGAGGCTAGAGGGCTGTAATTTGGTATGTTTGGTGACTGGAGGGTGAATGATCAACATACCAATTTGCAGCCCTCTAGCCTCAGTAGTTTTTAAGATCTGAGGGCGGACAGACAGACAAAAAGCCAACTCAATAGTTTTCTTTTACAGAAAGCTCTAAAGGCGTGAAAGGTAGAGGAAGGAATTTAAAAATGTAAGTTAAAATGACAGGAAGAATGAGATGACTTAAGAAAGTTTGGAAAAACTGAATGATAAAATGAGAGGTGGATTTTAAGAAAGGGAAGGTAAAATATTGTAAATATTGTAAAAATAAGATAAAAATTTTAAAAAGTGGAGTAAGTAAAAATGCCTGGTAAATAGGAGACGGGTTAAAAAAAAACTCCTTTAACAAAATCTTTACCAGATATCCACAGTATGCTTTGCTAAGACTTACTAAGCGCTTTATGACTAATGATAAATAAAAACAATAAATTTTGTACAATTAAGGAGGACTCTATGACCAACACAATGTCCAAATGACCTACACAGTCACATAACTGATATAAGAGCATTTCCCGTTGGGGGGTAATGGTGTCAGTGCACCTCATGCGGTGCACTGTAGGCATTACTTAAGGTTCTTTGCAGGCCCTTTCATTCTTTTTACTGTACCTCTGTTCATATTCTCTTTCTTCCATCTAACTTTTAACCCTCTCCTAACAATTGATTCATAGTGCAACTGCCAGGTTTTCCTCCTATTACACCTTTCAAACCTTTCGGCTATCAATTTCCGTTTCAGCGCTGAATGACCTCATAGGTCCCAGTGGTTGGCCTTGGGTCAAATTTTATAAAAGCATTTTAAGGTGATTTTAAATCATAAACATCCAACGTCAGAAATGAAGATTGAAATCTTGCCATCTGGAGACCCCCAGTGAAGATTTACAAAGAAAGAGGAGTTTGAGAGGTTGAAAGGAGAAGAAGTAGGGTGAGGTGATTTAGCGTGGAAAGGGGGTAGGGGAGGATTGGTGAGGGGGTGTTAGAAGTATGGGTAGGGAAAGAGGGAGAATAAAGGGAGGATTAGAAAATGAACTAGGTCATGACAAGGCGAAGGTGGTGTACAAGAAGACTAAGCATTCATAGGAGTTAATTACCTAATGGCTTGTAATGGGTGGTAATGGCTCCTATGTTTAGAACTCGGTGCTGAGTAATAGCTAGGTATGTTCAGGCCCGAGTTCGTAGGATATGGAAGGATGAGTCGGAAGGAGTTTGGAAGATGTGCTTGGAGATCTGGGAACGCTCTCTCTTTTATATATACAGTATATATATATATATATATATATATATATATATATATATATATATATATATATACACACACACACAAAAATGTTCAGTATATCTATGTATGTATGTATGTATGTGTAGTTGTATACAAACATATCTATGGGATATATTTATAAAAATAAAATAAGATAAAAGATATATATATATATATATATATATATATATATATATATATATATATATATATATATATATATATATATATATATATATATATGTTTAGAGAGGAGAGAAATCATGTATATAGATCTCTCTCTCTCTCTCTCTCTCTCTCTCTCTCTCTCTCTCTCTCTCTCTCTCTCTCTCTCTCTCTCTCTCTCCTTCGTTTATTGATCCATTACATGCATCCTTCTTCTCTTTTCCAGTTCCCCTTCAAATAATCATTTAGCACGGCTTGACTCCCCCTTCTGGAAACTTCTTGATTAGACAAGAAAAAGCTAAAAATAATTCCCCCTTATTTAACCTAGTTTTATCGGATTAAATGTTTTTCCTTCATTAAATTATTGATATAAATAATTCCTTCAAGCTTAACCCCATTCGAGGCATAAAATTAGCTAATTATGGAAGTATGTATATGTATATATATATATATATATATATATATATATATATATATATATATATATATATATATATATATATATATATATATATCAAATTTTAAGCAACAAATAAGCCATTAATATCGATTTTACATTACCATAGAGTTACGTTCACCCAAAAGGAATTACATATTTTCCCTTAGGTATGGAATATTAAGAAGTTATAGAATAATATCGATTTTACATGACCATACAGTTACGTTCACCCAAAAGGAATTACATATTTTCCCTAAGGTATGGAATATTATGAAGGTATAAAGAATTCATTTTCAATGAGCAATTTAGTAAAGTATTATTTCAAGTTAACGACTGAAATGTAAGATATATATTATATATATATATATATATAATATATATATATAATATATATATATATATATATCTATATATATATATATATATATGTGTGTGTGTGTGTGTGTGTGTGTGTGTGTGTGTGTGTGTGTGTGTGTGTGTGTACGCATGTCTGATGATTTAATTTTAAAAGATTTCACGGCAATTTTCTCATTGGATTGTCATGGTAATAGGTAAAGAACTTCGTTCTGTTTAGGATTATGACGGCCTTCCTATACACAATAATAATAATAATAATAATAATAATAATAATAATAATAATAACCTTTAGCATCAGGTGTTTTTTATAGTAAGCAATTCAGCCTCTGCAAACATACACACGCCACACTGAATGCTTGTCGCAGTTCCCGCTCTTTCCCGGAGGCTCACGGAAACGTCCAGAAAACGGCGGGTCTACAACGCTTATTGTCGAATTCCATCACGATTTCCTTCTTTTCTTTTCGTGTTTCGTTTCCTCGAAGGGTTAATCTACGAATTCGTGGAACTGCATTCCTTTGCTACTTCACAGGTGCAGAACTTTTAGGATAATAATTAGTAGGTTATTACTCGTCCAACGTCAGTCAAACAGCGCCCTCATGATCCTATGGCTACAGAACTTTCATTGCAATTTAATTTCCTGAATGAAAGCCTTTAAATTTAATAAGGGTGTTTTATGTATAAACATGTTTCTGTGACGTTACTTATTAATTAACAAATTAAGCGTTATAAACGGCGTCCTTTATGTATAGTGCTTGCCTAAATGCGGTTCATCCCCAACGGAGCGCCGCCCCCTTTTTGAATGAAGCTCCTCCCTTTTTGTGGTCGGTTGGATTACGGACGAGAAGAGATAAGCCGCCAGTCGGTTACCTAACACTGTGAGAGCCAGGTTGCTTGGCCTTAACGTCTATCGCATTTCACAGGACCACGTGAGTACGTCAATTGCAGCCAACATTATTCTCCATGTTAATTTTTGTCATATGTTAAGCACAACAAATGCTTGATGTTTTTTCTTTGACGTAACAACAAAACTTGAAATATATTTACGTAGATTTCATTTTCGACAGTCGAGTATTAAATAATACGTTCTTCGGGGATTTTATTTTTTATGCTGAGTATATTTGTTTACATTTACTTGCCTAAACACTCTTTATGTATAAATATATGCCGATGTTTATTTAACTTTTAGAGATGTGTACATTAACAAATGTCTTTGCTGATATTTTTCAAGGTTGAGATTCGCGTCAGTATCCGTTGGAACCCTTTATTTAGTGTTGAAAAGTTCATTACCATCAATATACAAATGAAAACATAATATATATATATATATATACATTGTGTGTATACAAACACACACACACATATATATATATGTATATATATATATATATATATGTGTGTGTGTGTGTGTAATGGGTAGGAGTGACAATAGCACGTTTTAGTATATTTTCCTGTAAAGTCTAAGGGGAGCAATATCCACGTTTTATTTACTTAGTGTTTTTCACTGGAGCTTGCACGACACTGTTACGAAGAGGGCAAAGAAGTTGTAGCAATAATAATAGTAAAAACTTCCTAACATATTAATCTTACAATATAAAACGACCATAACTTGGCATAATAAAGACACCGAGACAGGCAAGCACCCCCAAATAAATGGGAGACTTCCGCAATAATCCTCGAGTGTCACGACTGGCTTTCTTTCCATCTGCCAAGCTTTGGAATTTACTTTTTGCTCTTTTTTTCTAATTCATGTATCCTTCCATCTTCTAAAGGTGGACCTATCGCTTACTTCGTGGTTTAAAGGGCATTTTATGACAAATTCGCCCTTTGAAAAAAGACAGGTTAAATGACTCTGGAAATGCAGTAGAAAGGAGGGCTTTGCCATTTTCTTCTATTTGCTCTCAGATGCGTTGTTTCCTGCCTTTTAACTGTCAACGGATCCCTGTGGTCTGTTCTTACTTAACTGTCCAACTTCTTTAATTGTCTCATGGTTTCATTGCTCGGAACAATGAATCGGTCGGGCTAGAAATGCAACATAGTGGTATGGTTGAATTACCTTTTAATAATAATAATAATAATAATAATAATAATAATAATAATAATAATAATAATAATAATAATAATAATAATAATAATAAGTATTTATTCGTAAAAGGAAGGAATTTATAGCTTTTTAGATAGCATATAAGATGCTCTTACGGTTAATTGTAAAGCTGTATAGTATTAAACAGCACTTATAAGTAGGTTTGGTTCTTGCTCCTTCTTAATGACAAGGAAATCTCTCCATTCTGAATTTATTGCATAATTCAACTTATATTATTTCATCACCTAAAAAAATGACGCCATTCATCACTTTTCATCTGTTACCTATCTCGTTTTTGCCAGACACGAAAAAGCCCTTTTTCTTTCATTTTATTTTTATGTAGCAGTTGCGTGACCGTGAGGATTATTTCTTCACTAAGTATGTAGACCTTTGCTAGCTAACGTAGATCATTGTCATTACAACTGCCCCTTTGTCCCAAGATACCCCTTGTCATAGGTCATAATTCACGCAAAAAGAATTTGCACCATACGGTGGTCCTTGTTTTGTCTTGATTAAAGGTGCGACCCAGGCAAGCAGGTGTAATCGCTGAGGAGCAAATGGACCCTGACTGCGTTCAATTTACCGTTATTGTTTTGCATGAGTGGGCCTCTTTTCGGGCGGAGGACGTGTTTGTAGTACGTAATGTTCGGAGGGACGACCTGTGGATGGTTTTGCGTGTCCCAGGGGAAGAGAATAAATCTCTTTTTAGACTCCCTTGGGTCAGTTCTTTCAAGTAACACCAATACATTTTAGGAGAGTAGGACCCTATTTAGGTGTTGAGTGAATTTTGACTGAAATAGTTATTTTGACCACAAATAAGTTGTCACTTGGAGTTGACTTCTTCATTAACAATAAAACATTTCAACTGTGAGTATACCCTTTTAGTCCCATTGGTTACTTATTTCGAGTTTCACTGTAAAATCTTTTAGACCATGGAGACATTATTTAGATCACGAATAAATCTTGTTTTTACGAGGATAGATAAATTTAACGAAAAATACGTTATTTCGTCCCAGAATAAATTCTTCCAACCTCATTTTAGTTATTTAGTCTGAGTTATTTTTTCGTTAAAATATTAAACGTACGAATATATTATTGAGTTTGACAAAAGAAAAGACCTTCGGATTAATATCAAGTTCTTTTTAAGTCATGAATGAACGGTATTCCGTAAGAATGATTCTTGGGAATCATGCCATTGAAGCCTGTTGCTTTAGGCCAAAATTTAATGTTTTTAAGTCCAACGATTGAATTATGTTACAATAAAATTCGTGACTCGCAAATTAAGATCAAAACTAAATCCCGGTGAGCCCTGTGATTGACATTATTTTCAGTCCTTCGGAAGTATTCTTCAGACTCAAAAATAAAAGAAAAAATCTGCTAATTCTCAGAAATAACGTTTGAGTCAGTTTTGTGTTGGGGGCGGTGCCGGTACCCTGAAAATAATTTTTTATTAGTGAAGCTGAAGTCTTTAGAGTTCCAGGGATGAATACCATTCGCCGACGTTCTCCGTAGGGGTTAGTGCTGTCAGTGCACCTCACGAGGTGCACTGTAGGCATTACGTAAGGTTCTTTGCAGCGTCCCTTCGGCCCCTAGCTGCAATCCCTTTCATTCTTTTACAGTACCTCCGTTTATATTCTCTTTCTTCCATCTTACTCCACCCTCTCTGGCAATAGATTCATAGTGCAACTGCGAGGTCTACTCCTTGTTACACCTTTAAATCCTTCTTACTGTCAATTTTTGTTTCAGCGCAGAATGAATTTATAGGTCCCAGCGCTTGGCCTTTGTCCCAAATTTTATATTTCAGTTAAACTTTTGTTCTTCTTGGATAAATTCATTAATCAAGAATGCATTCTTTCAAGTCAAATCTTCCTTGATGAATTGTCCATTATTTTTAGTAAGATAAAGTCTCTTGAGCCCCATGTATGTCATTTTGACCAAGACTAAGTTATAGCAAAAGATTCTTGGTATGAAAAACTTCTTTTGTTCCTTTAGAGAATCCTAGGACTTGGAGAAACAGCTGAGTAACCAGATGATCACGAAAATATCGAAAGGTCAGGTTATTTAGAGGCATAAATAGACAAGCAAAAGACTGAGAAGTTGTGGAAGTTAGACAGATATAGGAATGGAATGTGTTCTCTTGAAAGGAGAAAATATATGATTGAAAGAGTAAGAGTGTTTAGGAGTCAAAAAGAGAAATTTGTGTAAAAAAAGTTGAGATACACATAGAAGAAAATATTGTATTTGAAAAAAGGAAAATGTGTTTCAGATTGAGAGGAAAGAAAATTTAATTTACAAAAGAGAGAACTTTCAGATAGAATGAAAATACCGAAAAATATATAAACAAAAGTCAAGACGAGAGAAGTGGACTGAATATTCTAAAAGTGACGAAAACAATCCAGTTCTCGATATGTCAAAGGAACTATCATTAACACAGACTCATTATCCTTTCACAAGCCATCAGACTTTTGACAGGAGCAGTTGACAGGATGCGGGCACACCTTCCTCGTTCGGAAGTCACGAATGACTAACTTATGAACGAACACGAAAGTTATTATTTCTTTCTTGCTTTTTTTATGGATTAGTTTCTGGGATAGGCCAATTGATATTGTGTCGTTGTAATTAAAGCTCTTTTATCAAGTTGCACGCACATGTAAACGTGGGGTCGATCTTGGGAATCTCTGCTGTTTGTTGGCCAAGCTGGTAATCACAGAAACATTGGGAATGTGAGTGCTTTCCAATATATATATATATATATATATATATATATATATATATATATATATATATATATATATATATATATATATATATATATATATATATATATATAGCTAAGTAACGCCACTTTTGATTATCCTGGAACATGAATGTTCCAAATGAAACGACAGAAATTCAGTGATAACAATCTTGTTTCAGCACCATTTTTATTGTTTTGATAGTACAATTTTGCGTTCATTTTAACACATCTTTTTAGTGCCCCATTGTAAGATGTGTTAAAAATAAGCATTATATACGAAAGTGTCTGGCACTTCTGTCGAAAAAATTTCAAAAGGCTTTAATTTTGAAAAGGGCGTTACTTATACCGCACCCTTTGAAATTAATATTGGCTAATAAATAATATCATATATATTACTTTTGATTTCTTAGTATATACAGTATATATTTAACACATCTTTGTGCCCCGAGATGCCTTAAAAATACACGAAAGTGCCTGCATATAACTATATATATATATATATATATATATATATATATATATATATATATATATATATATTGTGTATGTGTATACAAATATATATATATAACACATACATACATATATATATATATATATATATATATATATATATATATATATGTGTGTGTGTGTGTGTGTGTGCTCTAAACTGTGGATAAATTACTGTGAAGAACCCCTACACAACATTACCTATTTGATACACCTATCAAGATATCTCGTCAGTACACAGTGAATCCCCTACACCTGGATGCTGTTACCGTCCTTAGGACACAATACATTAGGTTCCCAAGACACTGGCACTTCTTAGGACAGCAGTGTCCAGTTCATATTATTTTCACCATCTTTTCACCTTAACTGAGAAGGTTGAATCCGAATCCTTGGAAGCGACCGAACGATTTGACACTTTTCCTTGGAGACTGTGATACCCGGTAGTTAGCTAGCTGTACTTGGTCGCCACTGAGGATTTAGAAAAAGGACATGGAACTAGGAACGTCAGTCCGGAATAATAGCTGTTAATGAAAGAAAAACACCTAAAGTCCCCTTTCCATAGGGAATGGTCATATGAGTGTGTATATTTACATTTATAAATGTATACATACATTTATATACATTCATGTATATACACACACAAATATATGTATAACTGAATTTCACGAAAATATGGAACGTGATGAATATATGAATAAAGACAAAATCCACGAAGGAGAGAGAAACAATGGAGTGCTGCGAGGTCTTTCGACTGTCGTCCTTTACTTAGCATATACAGTATATGTATATAATATATATATATATATAGATGTATATATATATATATATGCATGTATGCATACACTATAATTAATAATAAATTTACATGGGTGCCATTGCGTGCTCACTTAATACCATTAGAAATCCCATTAAATAAAATTTTTGTCTTTACAAAAGATAAAGAATCCATCACATAACCATCTCATAACATGTTCCTGGTCTAGCAGCGAGATTTTCATTCAAAACAAAACCGACTAAAAGGGGAGAACAGAGACGGGTCAATATAATGAAAATCGTTCAGAAAATCTTTTCGTCTGTTATCGTCCCGTGTCCTAAAAGGACCCTTCTGAAAATTAGATGAGTGTGTCCCGCGACCGTTTTGGTCGAGAGGAGGAACTGATTATATCAAGTGGAATACATTTGTGTTTTTCGACTTACATTATGTGTGGGCTTTTATCTTTTTATTGGATGGTTATAATGGTGTTTTTTGGATCTTATATGCTGGGTATATATGCAGACGTATGCATTTTATATGCACGTCATAACGACACATGCAAATGTACTGTATATATACATATATATATACTGTATATATTTAATATATATATTATATATATACATATATATATACTATATATATATCATATATACAATGTATAATATATATATACTATATATATAATATATATAGTATATATATATATATTGTATATATATATATGTTATATAATATATATATATATATATATATATATATATATATATATATATATATAATATATATATATATATATATATATATATATATATATATATATTTAAATACATACATATATATATGTAATACATAAATATATATAGATATATATATATATATATATATAAATATATATATATTATAAATATAATGTCGTCTTTATTCTCATTAGCAACGTTTCGGGAATTCTCTGTCCTTTCTCATATTTTATATTGTCTACGACCGTCAGTCCATTACAACTATGCTAGCTGCTCGTTTGGATGAACATGTTGATTTGTTTACTTTTTGTTGATTGCACTTTATGACTGTAAACGGATGAGCCTTGTCATGTCATCATATATATATATACACACACACACACACACACACACACACACACATATATATATATATATATATATATATATATATATATATATATATATATATATATATATATATATATATATATATATATATATATATATGAAACTAATAAACACATGGACACGTGTGTCATAGAGATAAATTTCTGACTCACATAGGGACCAAGTCAGTTGGTAACACCTTGGCTTCTAATTTGAGAGACCAAGGGTTCAGTCCTGACGTGAGTCAAATATATATAAATACACACACACACACACACACACACACATATATATATATATATATATATATATATATATATATATATATATATATATATATATATATATATATATATGATGTAACTGCCCGTGAGAGAAGAGAAATGGACCTAGGCTCTCAAGCAGGATTTGAACTCATGGTACTGACTTTCAAAGGTAAGAAGATGAAAAAAAGATTTCTCTCGTCAGGGGTCAGTAATGCTATGTGCTTGCAACTCGGAAGACATGAGTTCGAAGCCTGCTTGAGAGCTGAATTTCAGCTCTCATTTTTAATTGTCAGTTACAGCAATCATACATATCACTTGGAAAAGTTATTGTAATATATATACAAAATATATATAGATGTAATTTATATTAACGTTTTTTTTTAATAATGAGAAGGTTATAGGGCTAGCAATTGCTTGCTTTCTGTGTTTAATTATGAAGAATGAAAAAAAAATGGAGACAGATAGAGAACTTGTAAGGAAAAACACATGAATATATTTCTATTCGTCAGTCTAAAGTGTTTTGACATTACGTAAACGAACTCAAATTGGACCAAAAAAAAAATACGAAAAAAACTGTAATTTTGTTTCTGATACTAAAAAAATGATTTTGATCTTCCACGAACGTGTTACCCACCTGATTGATTATAACCGTTCGTTGATTTGGTAAACATCGTTTCTAAATATATACAACAAAATAATTTGTTTTGATACCTTCACATCACTTTGCTAGAGGTTACCGTGTACGTCTTTAAGCCAGAAATTACTTGTTGTTTGCTTGTTACAATTTTATATTTAATACGTGACACCATTTTCATTTATATTTTTCTCTTATACTCTTGCAGTGTTTGTAGACGTTTCAAATAAATCATGTATGCATGCTGTGAATAATAATGACTGCTTTTCTATTACTCGAGTATTGATGGACAAGTCTTCTAAACTGGTCCAAACAAATGTTTGTGCATGATGTTATTACAGTAGAAAGAGTTTCAAGCAAAAATCATGACGGTCAAGTTAGATTCTAGACCAAGAATATCATTCATCAGTAATGTGAGCGTCGACTTATCAAAAGTTGTATTGATAGACAAGTCTGCTAAACTGGTCCAAGTAAATGTTTGTGCATGATATTATTACAGTAGAAGAGTTTCAAGCAAAAATTATGACGGGCAAGTTAGATTCTAGACCAAGAATATTATTCATCAATAATGTGAGCGTCAACTTATCAAAAGTTGACCAAACTATAGTCCGTGCCATTTATACATGGACTTTTGTACACTATTTAACAGAAGTAAAGATTATAATTAAGGAACGAAGAAAAACATATATGTAGCACTTGGTTAAGAGCCTGCTTTTACGAAAGAAAAGTTCGTGTAGTCCTGGAAGTAGCATTCGTGATGAGCTGGGCTGCGTGTGTAGGTAGTCGCATGCTTAGCCAGGAGCCACCTAGCGGATCAGAGAATAACTACTGTTAAAGTCTATAGATTTCATGACTGGTCAGTTATTTTACAATCCCTATGATAATAGGAGGAATGGGGAAATTGTTTTACAGTGGAAAATCTCTCTCTCTCTCTCTCTCTCTCTCTCTCTCCTCTCTCTCTCTCTCTCTCTCTCAGTGTATGATGTATGCTTGTTGACATTCTATGTATGGTGTGTGTGTGTGTTTGTTTACGGACAAATTTAGGTTTTCGTCTAAACTGGAATTTTTATTAATATTAAAAGAAAATGTAATTAGTGATTTATTACCGATGCATTGTCAATGATGGTAAATAGCTGACAGCTTCTCAATTGTTAATTTCTCATACTAATTTTGTTTATAGTTATTTTATTGGTTTAAATACACGTTACTGATTAACTGTTTGCTCTGTCTGGATATACCTTAGTCTGTTTTTATTCTCCACCTACTCATTTCCACTATTCCCCATTTTATTTATTTTTTAGTTACTTTTTTTTTTCCCATCGCCCTAATCCTCGTCTATCTTTTTTATCAACCACAAAAGTTTTCCTCAAGTTTTCAGACTGTTTTCGCTTACGTATGCAGACATATATCTGATTACTGACTTAACTTTCTTTAAATGTTATCCTCTGGGTGGCATAAATCACGCTAATGCCACCAAAGTTTGAGAGAGTGGCCTCTTCTTACAAGTAACAATTATAATAAACCGGGAAAAACTTTATCCTTACCATCCATTATTCACTGATATATCAAGACATGTATTTTTTTATATAACAAAAAGAGTGCCTGGGGCGCTGTGATATTACATAATAATAATAATAATAATAATAATAATAATAATAATAATAATAATAATAATAATCTTGCTTAGGTCAGCAGGGTCCCTCTTACGGGTCGTGGTATTATTCAATATACTGTAGGCACAAATCAACCAGTTTCATTATTTGTTTGTTCAGTTGAGATAACTGTCTGTTTGGAATGTTAAATTATAATTAATAATTGTTATTTATTTGGTATATTTTGCTCGTCCCGTGTTTTTTTCCCTCTGAATACGCGTACCATACGTTCGTTTCCATGTAGAACGAAATTATTGTTGTTTATGTTGCTTTTGTCGGAAACGATAATTTACCAATATTATTATTGTTATTGCACGACAAAAAAGACCCATAAAATATGAGTAATGAATATTATAAAAATTTTGAAGGGTAAGCGTATCATATGTAAGGCAGTGTATATTCAAACACATACGAAACTAAATATATATATATATATATATATATATATATATATATATATATATATATATATATATATATATATATATATATATATATATATATATAATGTGTGTGTGTGTGTGTGTGTGTGTGTGATAACAGAAACCAGTGGGAAAAGCATGATTTAAAGAGGCATTTCAACCTTAAAATAGATTTTTAAAAACTAAAAATATACTCCTGAGAAAGTCGTCCTCTGAAAATTCACCTTGCAATACATTCGAAAATTGATGACGTCATTGGATGATACTAAAAGCCGTGAATTATGCTGATGCAGCTACATTTCTTAGACGACGGCTGAAAAAAAAAATACTCTAAATACAAAAACTGAGGAATGACCAGCTCGCTTACTTGCCGCAATCTGTTCCTCTCCCTCTTCGTGTCTGTTTTTTTTTTTCTTTTTTTTTTGGACAGAATCCCGAGGTCCACATCACGCCTCCTACACCTTACCGCTCTTGTCATAAGACGAGTACTCTGGCTGGCGTAAACCAGCTTAATCTTATTCTTTAATCTTGATTTTTGAAGTGACAGTTTATCCTGCATGGTTATGACTGTGATAGGTCATCATTTGTGATTGCTGTTATTATTATTAGTCGTGTGAGTATTGATAACAGCAATACCATCCATAAACTAGGTATGATATTAATTTGGAGGAAACCAAAATACCCGTCTGTTGCTCATAAGCTCGTACAGAACAGGAATTCCAGGATGTTGTAGCGAGAATGTGGGAATGATGAAAGACCTGATTTTAATGGCAAATAAATAGCATTAGGAATGTAATACTGATGTATAATCGTTTCTTTGTTTCTCTATTTTATGCTTATTTTCATCAATCCGCTTCAAACCCCCTCTTTCCTAGCATCTTATTTTTGTTTCTGTTATTAGAGAAAACTGCCCTAAAATGGAAAACTGCAGTATCTGCAAAATTTTCGAAATTGAAATATCCCACCTATTGGGCTCGTGAAACACTAATACACAAGTTACTGCAGTTTCAGAATGATTCTCCAATGCTTTATTTAGGGGGTCCCATTTGCAGCATCTGCAAAATCAGTAGTAAGGCAAAGGGAAAACTGCAGTACATACCATTTTTTCTCAGTTCTGTATTTTTGCTGATACTGCTGTCTTCCATTTTAGGGCAGAAAAGCCTTTCGATTTCACAATGAACAACAGTATCTCCTTAACCTATCAAAGATTCCGGTAATCCATCATGACTCAGTATTCCTTGGGAATGATATAATCCAGTTCCTTTCAAATGTAACATGTCGCTACTGGCCATATGATGATGTGTGTTACCTAAAGAAAGCCACCTTCGTCCTTAAATGATTTTTCTTTCCCTCAGTTTTGGAAATCACATATTGCTTCCATGTTTCCCGACTCCGACTGTTATAACCGTTCATCCTTTAGGAGGTAGTTCTCTCGCCTGTCATGGCTAAGCCCACCCTTCTACTCCCCCCCCACCTCAGTTTTCTTATTTGCCTCCGGCTTGGACTGCATGAGGGTATTCGTTGCCTTTTCCTTCGGCCTTTTTATTAAACAAGTAAAAAATGAAACTATTAGCCGCGGCACATGAAACTTTCAGCCACGGCCCGGTGGTGGCATGTGTTGGAACCTATAGCGATGCCAGATGTACGATTGTGGCTAAATTTAACTGTAAATAACATAAAAACTACTGAGCCTAGAGGGGCTGCAATTTGGTATGTTTGATGATCGGAGGATGGATGATCAACATACCAATTTGCAGCCCTCTAGCCTCAATAGTTTTTAAGATCTGAGGGCGGACAGAAAAAGTTCGGACGGACAGGCAAAGCTGTAATAATAGTTTTCTTCTGCAGAAAATTAAAAATGCTTTCTGTTATGCAGTTAACAGACCTCCATTATTTACTTCCTTACTCCCTCAAAAGCAACTTTGTGGAGTTAAATAAAAAAGTCCAGCAAAGAAAAGGAAGCAAAAACGGTGAGCACAGACTGAAGATTAATAACCGATATCAATATATTCTACCTATTGGTTGCTTTCCATTTCTCCTTCTCCTTCTAGAAGACAAAAAAAGGTGAGCAATCCTTCGAGGCAGCAGGGAACCTATCCCCAGTTCATGACAGTGTTGTATTAGGGACGGGTTTTCTGGCCATTATAAAGTCATTATGGCCAGCCTTAACTACCTTTACCTGTCTGCGTGTCCAACCACAAGACTCCACCTTCCTCAGTCCCGAGGAACACCCGTCACCCTACCCCTTCCCCCTTCCCTGACTGCATAACCGGATGACCCTGCTCTGCTTGGTATGCCAGTTCTTTGTTTACGTTTTCTTCCTCTTCTTCTTCTTCTTCTTCCTCTTTTTCTTTGGAGAAGGCGTCAGCCTGACCTTCTGACCCGGTTGCTTTAATCACCTAATCTCTTAATTGCTTTAATACGGTTGCATTATCTGTGTTGCTGTTGGAGTGTTGGCCTCAATAAGCTTTGCGTTATTGTTGATGTGAATTTTATTAAAAGGAACTTATATATATATATATATATATATATATATATATATATATATATATAGTATATATATATATATATATATATATATATATATATATATATATATATATATATATATATATATTGTACATTGTCATGAGGAAAGTGAAATAAAAGTGCAAGATATTTCACCCTTACTTCTAAGGGTAAAGGCAAAAGATCTTAGGCTCCGTTGTTTTACTTTATTCGTGGCCATATACTTTGTTTAGACATTCACACACACATATATGTATTATATATATAATATATACAGTATATATTGATTTATTGATTGAGTGGAAGAGGAGGTACGCATGGGGCACACGAGAAAAAGTGCTTTCAATTCAAGGCTATCGAGGAGGAAGACCAGTAATCAGGCAATCCATATATAAAAACGGTTCCAAACAAGGATGAATTTAACATCAGTAAAGTGGAGAAGTTGGTCATCTTTTCTTCAGCTACCAAGCTCCGGAATTCTGTTCCTATTCAAGTCTTCCTTGGCCCTTCATGTTTGTGTTCACATTTTCCTTCATATTCTTTTTCTTGTATCCATAAGGTGTAGACAAGATATGCACATTAAACACAATGGGCGGCCTTTCCCATCGACCTCTCTAATATATATTTTAAACACGTGTATGTTTGTATTTATTTGTTCTCTATAGTTTTTCAGAATATCAGTACAGGGTATGGGGTTCTGCAAACCCCATGCCCAGCCATTTGGCGACACTTCCGGCAAAACGGCGAGAGATATTTTTTTTTATTTCTTTTTTTAGCTGGCATTGCGCAAGAGTGAATGACAAGTTATACTATACAGGAGAGTAAATGTACGTGTAAAGATTAATAAACAAATGGCTCTTGATATCAAAGATGTAAATGGAAAGGTGTTGTTTGAAGTAAATGCAGTAGTGAGGTGGAGGACGGGGCGGGGGCGGGGGCGGGGGCGTTGGGAGTGAATGTCTGAAGATAAGTTGAGCGTGCAAGATTCAAGATAAGCAGTTATATGACTCATGAGTGGAAATGGTAGGTGTCCGTTTCACAATTTTGGTGGCAGTTATTGTTGAGGGTGCAAGCAGAGCAATTAAGACGACGAAGACTGAATGTTGGTATGAAAGGTCTATGAATGGAAATTACTGAGAAGAGGCGAGCTGCGGAATAGGTGAAGCAATAGTGTGCTGAAGATAAAGAGAAATGTACGAAGAATTCGTTAGGCCAAGTCTCATATATGAAATGAATTGTGGATGTTGAATGCGAATGAAAGTAAAGATGTTGAAAGTTGTTGTGATGAAGTGTGGGCGTAGTATATGTAAGGTAAGAAGACGAAAATATTAGAAAGTTAGAGGTTAATAAAAGAAATCAAAAGGTTACCACAGATGAAAGAACCGATCAGATTGTTGTAAGGTGTTTTGGTCATTTGGAAAAAATGGAGGACGATACGGTAGGTTGGGG
>NC_089786.1:16471008-16490474 GCF_040412425.1 Macrobrachium rosenbergii
AGTCCGTATTCTGGAGGGGTGCCTCTCGGGGTTTGTTTTTTGAAATAATTGAAATTTAAAGTTACAGTATGTCATTCAAGTTAGCCACCAAAATTCAAATTTCCTGATGCTCAGGTACGGGCTGCTCACGACATCAGAAAAGACGCCGTTTCCTTAATGTTTGTGAATAGCAAGTGGTGTCAAGAGAAACTGGCTGACTTACTGTCAGTTATGTTAATTAAAAATGATCACACACGTTGAATTTACCTACGCGGTTTTGGTTTTCGCGATCGTTGACCTACCCTTAATAAAGAGCCTCAATAGTTAGAATGTTTTTATATATATATATATATATATATATATATATATATATATATATATATATATATATATATATATATATATATATATATATATATATATATATATATCATATCATAAATAAATTGTATGAATAAGCATGAAACGAGCTGAACTGACCATAATCACGGAGAAGCCACATAAGTCTAAGAAAACTATGTTGGCGAAATATAACCCCCATTCCTTTGTTACCACATTTTTTCGATCTAGGGCGTTTCCATTGCAAAAAAGGACTGAAATCACAGGCAAAAATGTAATGAAATCACAAAAGAGGTAGTAAAGCCCAGCCACAAGAAACATATTGAGGGCAGTGGATACAAAGAAAAGGGAAGGGCGAAGGGCTTTACTCCGCAACCTGATAAATTATGATAAAAGCGAAAAATAGAAGTTGGAGTCTTTTCTCAACCGTATAGAGAGCGAGTGCTAATATAATACACATATTGAATAGGCTTCGCTTTGGACGAACCACCGCTGACGATGTACAAATTAAGCAAGAGCGCCTGATTCCGGTACCACCCAACACTGACCCGGCCCAGATTTTTGTCGAACATTAGTCTCCGCAACAGCAACAGTCGGAATGAGTTCGCCCGTATTATCCTCAACGACAAAGAAGAACAAACCAAAAAATGTTACCCACAAAGATGCGTTGTTCATATGATCGCGCTTCTGAGTGACACACTTGCTATATGTCTTTGAATTGTATTGCTTGAGGAAGTGCCAGTGTCTACCTCTTCAGGTACTGATTGAGGAGAGACTCCCACTTCTACTTTTCGCTTTCAATCATAATTGATCAGGTTGCGGAGTAAAGACCTACGCCCTTCCCCTTCCTTTGTATCCCTGACCTCCATATCTGTCTCTTGTGGCTGGGCTTTAAACCCCTTTTGTGATTTCATCACTTTTTGCCCGTGATTATATCAGTGTCGAAGAAAAATAGCATAAACACCTCATATACAGAGAACCAATGAAGGCGGACAATAAACAGCTATTATTTTCGAACAAAGCGGAAATCATGAAAGACAAACCAACGAGGCTAATGGAGGACTCTATTCATGTTCGGTATAAAAAATTATTTTGTTAATTGATAAAAGATTGACCCCAACAGCGCTTAAATAACCAGCAGGGCTAATGAAGAACTCATTAACCTCGGCTACAAAGGGAATTTGAAAGAAAAATATATCATTATTAATGGTAGCCTTCATATCATTAACTTTCATGAGTTTAGGATAGATGAACAGCCTTAACCCTTTTTAGTGATGGCATTCACGTAATATTATGTGTGAATATAATATATTTTGATTATATTATGAAACAAGGCGAAAAGCCACGAGCTTGCATTTTATGCTTCCCCAGACTAGTTTGACTTTATCTAAGAGCTCGAAACGAAGAAAAAATAATTAATGTATTAAGGCAAACAATACCAAGTAGTACTGTATTTATGTATATATAAATGTATATGTGTATACATATACATATATTTATATTATATATATATACATATATATATATATATATATATATATATATATATATATATATATATATATATAATTTACCATAGGAAAATAGTTAACTAGGTGTCAGTCCTGACTGGTCATGGGTTTATATCTAAGCCATTTTCTAAGGACTGAGATACAGAGGTAGATATTCTCAATCTCTGCCACTTCAAGCTTGAGAGGAAAGTAAAAAGAACCTACGAACCGTCGAATAGCCTATAATATATATATATATATATATATATATATATATATATATATATATATATATATATATATATATATATATATATATATATATATATATATATATATATATATATACGACTTTTTATCACATCACCGTGATTCATATACAATCAGTAAGCTACAAACGTCCTTTAATATCAATTCGCTCTACCTCGAAAATAATATATTTTCATATATTTTACCGAAGGGGAATTTTTTAGTTGATAATAAGTTCGTCGTCCCGTGGGCACTTGCTGGCCGTGTGGGTTAATGCGTCCACTGTAGTCCTGAGTTCTTGTCCTTCGCTGGTTCGAGCCCACGGGACGACGAACTTATTATCAACTAAAAATTCCTTTCGGTAACATATATGAAAATATATTATTTCCGGAGGTAGAGCGAATTGATATTAAAGGACGTTTAGAAGCTTGATTATATATATATATATATATATATATATATATATATATATATATATATATATATATATATATATATGAATGTCTTTTCCTGTAATACTACAGTGTAATATGAATATAAGAAGGCCCATAAAACACTATTTAAACGTTGAAACCATATATTTTTCGGGCACTAGCTTTTGTGCCCCATATTCTACCAGTGAACAGGGGCACAGAAGCTAGTGCCCGAAATATATGGTTTCAACGTTTAAATAGTGTTTTATGGGCCTTCTTATATTCATATATATATATATATATATATATATATATATATATATATATATATATATATATATATATATATATATATATATATATATATATATATATTTTTATTCATTTATAGCCATTGCGTATGATTTGTTGGTACATTTATTCAGGAGAACGGGATAATCTAACTGGTATTATGTGCTTGGAGGTGATAGATGGTACTATATAGACGGTACTGGGTGGGTGAACACGCATATTGGTGAACGCCAACAAGTGACTAAGTGTATGATTCTTGTTATTAGGTTACTTGTTACTGGACTGATCGTTAATTACATACGCTGATGGTACTTGGTATACTGTAACTGCTACCAGGTGGATGTCCTTTGTCGCTACCTGAGTGGTGCCTGGCATCAGATGGACCGTTCAACGGTAAAAGAATGTTATTAATAGCGGTACCAGATACTAATTGACCGATACCTGGGAAAATTAAAGGTAAATTCTGAGAAGAATATGTGCTGGCTTTGTCTGCTTTGTATTTAAACGAAAGATGTTAGTCATTTACTCATTAAACGATTTCATAATTCAGATTTCTGTTATTCAGCTTATTACAAATCAGAGTTTTGAATGGCTACGAGAGAATGAGTCACTTTTGGTGCATTGTTACCATTAATCTTATCTCCTCTTCAACTTGAGTAATATTATCCAGGTTCATTCAATGTTTCCTCTTGGGTAAGAGTAATATCTACAATGAAGAGACTTCTCGTCTCCAGTGTGAATAATATTTTCCATTCTCAGAGAGATGTTCCCCGTTTAGTGTGAGTAATATTTTCCGTTCTCTAAGAGATATTTCCTCTTTAGGGTGAGTAATATTTACATTTTTAAGGAGATGTCTCTTCTATACTGTGAGTAATATTTTTCCATTCTCAGAGATATTTCCTCTTTAGTGTGAGTAATATTTTCCATTCTCAGAGAGGTATTTCTCTTTAAAGTGAGTAATATTTTCCATTCTCAAAGAGATGTTTCCTCTTTGGTGTGAGTAATATTTTCCATTCTCAGAGAGGTATTTCTCTTAAAGTGAGTAATATTTTCCATTTTCAAAGAGATGTTTCCTCTCTAGTGTGAGCAATATTTTCCATTCTCAAAGAGATGTCTCCTCTTTAGTGTGAGTAATATTTTCCATTCTCAGAGAGATATTTTCTCTTTAGTGTGAGAAATTTTACATTCTCAGGGATATATTTCCTCTTTAGTGTGAGTAATGTTTTTCATTCTCAGAGATTTCTCTTAGTGTGAGAAATTTTTTGCATTCTCTGAGAGATGTCTACTCTTCTTATAGTATGAGTGATATTTTCCATTCTCAGAGAGATGTCTCCTCTTTAATGTGAGTAATATTTTCCATTCTCAGAGAGGTATTTTCTCTTTAGTGTGAGTAAAATTTTGCATTCTCAGATTTCTTTAGTGTGAGTAATATTTTCAATTCTCAAAGAAACGTCTTTTCTTTAGTGTGAGCAATATTTTCCATTCTTAGAGAGCTGTCTCTTCTTTACTGTGAGTAATATTTTCCATTTTGAAAGAGATGCCTCCTCTTTAGTGTGAGTAATATTTCCATTCTGAAAGATATTTTCTCTTTAGTGTGAGTAATATGTTCCTTTTTCAGAGAGGTGTCTCCTCTTTAGTGTGAGTGATATTTTCCATTCTTAGAGAGATGTCTCCTCTTTAGTGTGAGTAATATTTTCCATTCTCAAAGAGATGCCTCCTCTTTAGTGTGAGTAATATTTTCCATTCTCAGAGAGATGCCTCCTCTTTAGTGTGAGTAATATTTTCCACTCTCTGAAAAATATTTCTTCTTTATTGTGAGTAACATTTTCCATTCTCAAAGAGATATCTCTTCTTTAGTGTAAGTAATATTTTCCATTCTCAAAGAGATGTCTCCTCTTTAGTGTAAGTAATATTTTAAATTTTCAAAGAGATGTCTCCTCTTTAGTGTGAGTAATATTTTTCATTCTCAAAGAAATGTCCTCTCTTTGGTGTGAGCAACATGTTCCATTCGCTGAGAGATGTCTCCTCTTCGGTGTGAGTAATATTTTCCATTCTCTGAGAGATCTCCTCTTTGGTGTGAGTAATATTTTCCATTCTCTGAGAGATGTCTCCTCTTTGGTGTGAGTAATATTTTCCATTCTCTGAGAGATGTCTCCTCTTTAGTGTGAGCAATATTTTCCATTCCCAGATAAATATTTCCTCTTTAGTGTGAGTAATATTTTCCATTCTCAGAGAGATGTCTCCTCTTTAGTGTGAGTAATATTTTCCATTCCCAGATAGATATCTCCTCTTTAGTGTGAGTAATATTTTCCATTCCCAGATAGATATTTCCTCTTGAGTGTGAGTAATATTTTCCATTCTCAGAGAGATATCTCCTCTTTAGTGTGAGTAATATTTTCCATTCTCAGAGAGAGAGTCTCCTCTTTAGTGTGAGTAATATTTTCCATTCCCAGATAGATATTTCCTCTTGAGTGTGAGTAATATTTTCCATTCTCAGAGAGAGTCTCCTCTTTAGTGTGAGTAATATTTTCCATTCCCAGATAGATATTCCCTCTTGAGTGTGAGTAATATTTTCCATTCTCAAAGAGATGCCTCCTCTTCAGTGTGAGTAATATTTTCCATTCCTGAAAAATATTTCTTCTTTATTGTGAGTAACATTTTCCATTCTCAAAGAGATATCTCTTCTTTAGTGTGAGTAATATTTTCCATCCTCAAAGAGATGTTTCCTCTTTAGTGTGAGTAATATTTTCCATTTTCAAAGAGATGTCTCCTCTTTAGTGTGAGTAATATTTTTCATTCTCAAAGAGATGTCCCTCTTTGGTGTGAGTAATATGTTCCTTTCTCTGAGAGATGTCTCCTCTTTGGTGTGAGTAATATTTTCCATTCTCTGAGAGATGTCTCCTCTTTGTTATGAGTAATATTTTCCATTCTCTGAGAGATGTCTCCTCTTTGGTGTGAGTAATATTTTCCATTCTCTGAGAGATGTTTCTCTTAGTGTGAGCAATATTTTCCATTCCCAGATAGATATCTCCTCTTTAGTGTGAGTAATATTTTCCATTCTCAGAGAGATGTCTCTCTTTGTGTGAGTAATATTTTCCATTCCCAGATAGATATCTCCTCTTTAGTGTGAGTAATATTTTCCATTCCCAGATAGATATTTCCTCTTGAGTGTGAGTAATATTTTCCATTCTCAGAGAGATATCTCCTCTTAGTGTGAGTAATATTTTCCATTCTCAGAGAGAGAGTCTCCTCTTTAGTGTGAGTAATATTTTCCATTCCCAGATAGATATTTCCTCTTGAGTGTGAGTAATATTTTCCATTCTCAGAGAGAGTCTCCTCTTTAGTGTGAGTAATATTTTCCATTCCCAGATAGATATTCCCTCTTGAGTGTGAGTAATATTTTCCATTCTCAAAGAGATGCCTCCTCTTCAGTGTGAGTAATATTTTCCATTCCCTGAAAAATATTTCTTCTTTATTGTGAGTAACATTTTCCATTCTCAAAGAGATATCTCTTCTTTAGTGTGAGTAATATTTTCCATCCTCAAAGAGATGTTTCCTCTAGTGTGAGTAATATTTTCCATTTTCAAAGAGATGTCTCCTCTTTAGTGTGAGTAATATTTTCATTCTCAGAGATGTCCCCTCTTTGGTGTGAGTAATATGTTCCTTTCTCTGAGAGATGTCTCCTCTTTGGTGTGAGTAATATTTTCCATTCTCTGAGAGATGTCTCCTCTTTGTTATGAGTAATTTTTCCATTCTCTGAGAGATGTCTCCTCTTTGGTGTGAGTAATATTTTCCATTCTCTGAGAGATGTTTCCTCTTTAGTGTGAGTAATATTTTCCATTCCCAGATAGATATCTCCTCTTTAGTGTGAGTAATATTTTCCATTCTCAGAGAGATGTCTCCTCTTTTGTGTGAGTAATATTTTCCATTCCCAGATAGATATCTCCTCTTTAGTGTGAGTAATGTTTTCCATTCTCTGAGAGAGTCTCCTCTTTATTGTGAGTAATATTTTCCATTCCCAGATAGATATTCCTCTTGAGTGTGAGTAATATTTTCCATTCTCAGAGAGATGTCTCCTCTTTAGTGTGAGTAATATTTTCCATTCTCAGAGAGAGAGTCTCCTCTTTAGTGTGAGTAATATTTTCCATTCCCAGATAGATATTCCCTCTTTAGTGTGAGTAATAGTTTCCATTCTCTGAGAGATGTCTCCTCTTTAGTGTGAGTAATATTTTCCATTCTCAGAGAGAGAGTCTCCTGTTTAGTGTGAGTAATATTTTCCATTCCCAGATAGATATTTCCTCTTGAGTGTGAGTAATATTTTCCATTCTCAGAGAGATGTCTCCTCTTAGTGTGAGTAATATTTTCCATTCTCAGAGGGGAGAGTCTCCTCTTTAGTGTGAGTAATATATTCCATTCCCAGATAGATATTTCCTCTTGAGTGTGAGTAATATTTTCCATTCTCAGAGAGGTCTCCTCTTTAGTGTGAGTAATATTTTCCATTCCCAGATAGATATTCCCTCTGAGTGTGAGTAATATTTTCCATTCTCAGAGATGTCTCCTCTTTTAGTGTGAGTAATATTTTCCATTCTCAGAGAGAGTCTCCTTTTAGTGTGAGTAATATTTTCCATTCCCAGATAGATATTTCCTCTTGAGTGTGAGTAATATTTTCCATTCTCAGAGAGATGTCTCCTCTTTAGTGTGAGTAATATTTTCCATTCTCAGAGAGAGAGTCTCCTCTTTAGTGTGAGTAATATATTCCATTCCCAGATAGATATTTCCTCTTTAGTGTGAGTAATATTTTCCATTCTCAGAGATGTCTCCTCTTTAGTATGAGCAATATCTATTTTGAAGGATTTATCCTCTCCAGTATGAGCAATATTACCCCACTAGAGAGATGCTTCGTTTTCATTGACTTCGTAGAGGAGTAACACATGTCTACGGTGTTTCTCACGTGGTGCACTGTAGATGGTAGTAAAGTTCATTTGCTGCACTTTGTTCTACCTTATATTTTTCATTTGACTTCTTTAGTCTCTTTCCATCTTGCTGTTCAGCTTCTCTGACGAGTCTAGAAATGTGACTCATTGGTATCTTTAGACATTGCAATAAGTATAATGATATTAATTACTCTTCATTATCTACCTCCTCAAAGCACCCGGGCTGGACGACGATAATTCCAAACTTGGGTTCATTATATGATGTCTATTATTTTTACACACACGTACTGATAGTAATATATGGTTGCACGACTCGTTTCATTATATAGCGGTAACGAGTTCGTTATAGAAGTTTCGAGATCTTGCCGCTGCGTACAATAGGGCTTCGCGCATGCGTGCCTGTACTGACTTCGTACCGCTTGCGTGCGTACCGCCAGTTACTTTCATGAACTCGGCCTTGGGCCCGACGTCCGCTCTGACGCGAAATTAAAGATTTTTCAATCAGCGTTCTTCTTCTTGCGATGACGAATGAACGTGGACAGGAATAGACGAGGATAAAGGGGGTGTGAAGGTTAGTAAAGAGGAAATTAAATTAGTATTCCAGTGTAAAACGAAGGAGAAATTGAGGAAGTAAGTGAGACATGTGAGGGAGGGGAAAAGAAGATATAATGATTAAGAAATGACAGGCAGAGATAGATAGATTTTTCTGATAGAGTTGACAGACAAATATGTTCGTAGGCAGGTATAGGGGAAAATATTTACTAAGGAAATGCCGATTTATATTCTGATTTTATGATATAGGTATAAAGTCTGGAATGTTTTAAACGAGCAATTTAAATGAACAATCACGAATTTCCGCCCGCCCCTTCAACTCACCGCCCCCAAAAAAAAAAAAAAATGAGAGAATTACGGACACTTATCGCTATCATTATGTGCTTGGTTAGGTGACGTTTAAGTCCAAAGGATACCATGATTTATCGTGGCTTAGTGGATTCCAGAAGGTGAGTTTAATTCCGGAAATAAAACGACGTTATCTAGCACATTACAGTTGCCAATTGTGCATTTTCTGGCCCTTTTTGCAACGTTTGATTTCGTATCACGTGACAGTATTTCAAATGATCTGTTTTCTTTTAATCTGGAATGATAATGCCTCGAGGAATTTATGCCGTTTTCTTAATGGTTTTTGGAGCGTTTTACTACCACAAAAGTGAGAGTGAATTTGCTTTTCAACTTTAAATGAATTTTTATGCATTTTTTCACGAATGTTTGCTTCGTTGGTTCAGAGTAACCCTTTCTTATGCCAACATGAGCCACTGCCCAAAGGCATCTTATGTATGTGGTGTAAGACATTAAAAGAAATAAGCGTAGATTGCTGCAAAACGATAATTCATATCAGGATAACAAAAAAAAAAAAAAAAATCTTATTTATTCTCTTTCCGATAAAGTTGAAAGAAATGGTCCCCGTCTGTTAGACGATCTTGCTTCTAGTCCCAGTTTGGAATCCCCCGAGCCATACCTTCCATCGCCCCGTAGGGAGGTAGTGCCGTCAGTGCACCTCATGCGGTGCGCTGTAGGCATTGCTTAAGGTTCTTTGCAGCGTGCCTTCGGTCCCTAGCTGCAACCCCTTCCGTTCCTTTTGCTGTACTTCCTTTCATATTCTCTTTCTTCCATCTTATTTTCCGCCCTCTCCCAACAATTGATTCATAGTGCAACTGCGAGGTTTTCCTCCCGTTACACTTTTCAGACCTTTACTCTCAATTTTCGTTTCAGCGCTGAATGACCTCATAGGTCCCAGTGCCTGGCCTAAATTCTGTGTTCAATTCAATTCAGTGTATAAGAGAACTCTATGCACGTCAGGCCTCGAACTCTCACACAGCCAGTTTGTGGGGATCATGAACTTGAGGGTCAACTCGTGTGATATTTTACTCGTAATTCCTCCCAGACACTGCACAGGGATTGTGAGCTTGAGGTTCAACCAGATTAATGAGGCCCTCATATTATTCACCTGAAGAATAGTGACTTTTCTGCTTACCTATGTGTTTCCTGTTCCATCTAATCTGCCTACTTTTAAAACGCATTTCGACTTGAAGGATAATTCATTAACAAATCGCTCGTTTGCCAGAAGAGTGACGTAACTCAAAAATTGCTATTTTTCAGGAGAACCAATTTAAAGTTTAAAATTGTATACTCTCTATAGTGTAATAGTGACATGTCATGACCTCTAGCGGTGAGTATTACAAATAGAAATAAGACGTTTTTACCACAATATGGAACAAAGAACGGGCTATCTGCTGGTATCAACAACTCAAAAAACACACTTTTTGAGTTGTGTTCTTAGTTCCTCATTGGATCGTTCTCGGCTAGCGCTCTGCTGGGCCCGCGTTCGATTCTCCGACCGGCCAATGAAGAATTAGAGGAATTCATTTCTGGTAATAGAAATTCATTTCTCGTTATAATGTGGTTCGGATTCCACAATAAGTTGTAGGTCCCGTTGCTAGGTAACCAACTGGTTCTTAGCCACGTAAAATAAGTCTAATCCTTCAGGCCAACCCTCAGGAGAGCTGTTAATCAGCTCAGTGGTCTGGTTAAAATAAAGTATACTTAACTTCTGAGTTGTCACTCTTCTGTCAAATGTTGCTTAGTGGGACCTACTTGTGAAGCCAAGTCTCTTGTATATATATATATATATATATATATATATATATATATATATATATATATATATATATATATACATACATACATACATACATACGCATCTCTCAGGAAGTCCACAAGGTGGTACATTGAGTGCTTAGGAAGCAGAGGTGCATTGGATCTTTTAACGAAAAGACCCCAAGTCGTTTCTCCTCCATGGGATTGAACCCACGTTTGTCATTGTGTGACGTTGTATTTGGTCTTGTTGCTTTCTCTGACAGTTTGTCTGCGTCCTTCGCCTGATCCAAACAACTTCCATTTCGGTGTTGTAACCAGCCAGATTCGCTGAACAGCAACACCAATATGCAGTAAATGTGGCTCGCTGTCGAACTTCTCAGTTCCAGAGGTCCTTTATTCCTCACACCGTTGGACTGTGGAACAGCCTCCCTTCAGAGGATGTCGTGAATCGGAACTTCAGAAGTTCAAGCGGAAATGCAATGCATTACTACCTTAATACTTTTCTTGCATTTGAATACATTTTTATCTAGTTATTAATGTTTTGATTTATTTTTTTCTTTTTCAGTAACCGAGATCTCTTCTTTCTGTATTTCTCCTTACCTCTTACTTCTTCCTAATGAACACCATATTCTTTGGAAGCTTGAATTTCAAGTCAGTGGCCCCTGTGGGCTTGCTCCATATGAATAGGTTTCATCTTCTGAATAATAATAATTGAGAAACGACCTGCCCAAGAGCTTGCAGTTCAGTTGGTGGGCTGACAACAATGACGTGGGGTTGGAAGTCACTGCTTTGTCCCATCATGGAAAGACGCAGGGTTCTGTTGTACTGAATACTGCAGGTTTTGGCCATATTGTCTCCACTACCGTAGCAAAATAGTTTTAGTTTCTTACCTACCTGAGTGCAAAGGTTTCATAAAGGCGCAGCAAGTTCTATCTGGAGATATTCCTTCCACGACTCCTCTGTATACGATTTACATGTCTGACTTCCGATATCTGCAGTTACTGTCTGAAATCCCTGTACATTTGATTGTTGAATTCACTGCTTGTTTCATTGTTTTTTATGAATCCTAGCTCTCAATGAATTCAGTTTCATAATCCTGCAAGCCATCTGTGATTGTTAGGCGAATCTATGATTTCTGAAGCTTGAGGCGTCGATTTCCTAGACGGGCTTCTGAAGTAAAAATCGCGGTTGATTACGTGATCAGGTTTGGCTGACCTAGCTGATGTCCTTTCATGTGGAATTAGCGATTTTTTAAAATTCCCTTTTATGAACTTTCCATTTGAAGATAAAAACGATTTTAGGTCATAAAAAATCACAGATCATAACTCATTTCTTTTACTTGATGATCACAGATCACGGCTGTCTTCCGCCCTATCTTTTACGAAAAACATATCACAGGTGTCTTCTGCTTTTCGTCTCTGCATCAGGCGACGATATGTAAATCAGAGGTTAGGTGTACGGGGAATGATTGATGTCTCCTAGCGTGAACGTTCTACTGTGCAGTGACTTGTTTAACAAAGGAGATAGTTATGTTAGTTATAGGGCATGAGCACTTCCTGGAGCCATAATATTACCATACAGTGGTAAGGCTGAGTCATCGTCAGGTCGATTGAAGCCTACCTTCTGATACTGTGGCATAGTGCGTGGGTTACTTGCTCTGGGCTACCTATTGTCATGGAATTATAGTCTTTATATTAGGTAATAAATGGTCTTACTCTCTCTCTCTCTCTCTCTCTCTCTCTCTCTCTCTCTCTCTCATTTTATACATTATATACGTGTGTGTGTGTGTGCTTACATAGATTTCCTTAAACGTTTTGGGTACGCTTATCGCAAGCGTTTCCAAAAAGTGAGGAACTGGAGAGCTTTACAAAAATAATTTTGGTCATTGTAACAAGGTACAAGTAAATTATATATATATATATATATATATATATATATATATATATATATATATATATATATATATATATATATATATATATATATATATAGTCTTATGCTGTGGTTTTCATAATGCAGTAATCTCCCCGTGTGTATGTGTGAGTTGTTGTATAACTATGGTTTTGTGTTCAGATATGCGTATACCATAAAAGAGTTAGCGTAGGTAAAATGATTAAACGCTGTATGTCTTGAGACGCTGTATAGTTAGAGAGGATGTGAGTGGCGCTAAGAGAGAGAGAACCGTTGTTCGTTGTATAGGGACGCGTTTGTTTAGTCGGTTTCAAAACTGCTGAAGTAATGCATTCCATTGGGACTCGATCAAAACACTGTGGTTAGACCTACCACGTAGATAGACGCCCTTACAAGGGGCCCACACTCAGAGACCAAAAAGCGTTGTGGAAAGGAGCTGCGTTTTTCCGCTCCGCGTCTCTCTCTCTCTCTCGCTCGCTCGCTCGCTCTCGGGATTACGAATGTCCCGTTTTAATGTAATTGATATTTTGGTAGACGATGGTCACTCATATTCTTTAACTGTTTAATTCCTTAGTAAATGTGTCTGAGTTATCTGAACAGTGTATTTTATTAAGTGTGTGTGTAACGGCGCCTGGTTAAAGACACGAAGCATTTGGTACCAAGGTATTGTAATATATAGTTATTGGGTTTCAGTGCACTGAAAATAATATCTGCAGTGGTTATATGTAAAGATACCTTTTCACTTTTTTAATATTTTTTCGTGTTATATGTTTTATATGCTTTATCTTTTGAAGAATTTTCTTTTATACATATATGTGATGAATTTGCTATTGCCTTAATTTTTGCTTTACATTTTTATATTTAATCTTGTGCAGAGTATATTTCTGTGTCTTTTGTATCCGCATTTTATAGGATTGATTTATTTGCCTTATTTTTTTAACACGTGGGAATTAATTTACTTACAGTATATTTCCTTTCAATCAAGTTTTGTTATTTAACAATTTAAACCTTTCTTGAATAATTTTTATGAATTAATAAATTAATTTCTGATTTAATTTTGACTGATGATTAATTCAGATTTAATCCAATTTTTTTTAAATAATAATAATTTCCTGAGACTGTTAAATGTCATGTATAATCTTTGAATTTAGAAATAAATTTTTGTATTTAAAATATTATATCAGAGTTTCATTCATTGACCCACCAGTAATTTTGATTTGAATTAGGGATAGAGTGGTAAGTGAGATGTTTTTTCCTTCAAAATAATTGAAGTGAGCTCGAACCAGGAAATGAAATAAATAGAAATATTTGAACTTTTATAATGTTAATGGAGTGATGCCCTTAGATTTTACCTCACACCTGTTTAACGGACTTTATCTGCTTTCTTTCATGATTGATAAGTTTTATAAGGGATCACTGTTGCCTTTAGAGAAATCAGTCGTCTTTTATGTGTGATGAGGGTTCAGGTGTCTGGCTTTTGTGAGGTAACTATAATTGTTGAGTAAATGGTAAGTTTGGTAATCAAATACCAAGCACTTAGATACCAGGTTTGATTTAAAGAACAGACACTGGACACTCCGGGGTCACCATATATAAATGGTGCACTAGACTGGACCATTTCCCCCATATATAAATGGTGCCTTAGACTCCGGGACAAGCACTTAGATATCAGGTTTGATTCGAAGAACAGACACTGGACACTTCGTCACATATATAAGTGGTGCCCAAGACCCTGGGAAAACAGATCACAAATATCACTCTGGTGTATACTGGTGGTGTTAGGGGACATATTTTATTAGAGAGTGACCATATAGTTCTTTTTATTTTGTGAGGAGAGTGACCATATAATTGTTCTTTGCATTTTGGGAGAGTGACCATATAATTGTTTTTTGCATTTTATTGTGTTGAATTGTTGTCATATTGAATTGTTAATTGAATAATTGAAAAAATGGCTCTATTCGACGTTGAGGAGTTTTTAGCAAACCCCTCCATCCAAGAGTTATCTAAAATCACTCTGACTAAAGCACAGTGGAGTGAGATAGCAGTAGCATGTGGTGGTCAGGTGTCTGCCAACATGGTAAAGGCACAAATAAAATTCATTGCAATCCAAGCATTGATGGACACTGTTAAAATAGATGAAGAGCTCGGGAGAAGCTCAAGAATTGTTGAACGCAGCTGAGGCAGAACTTATAGATAAACATGGGCAAAAGAAAGAAAGAAAAGTGATGCAGAAGCAGAGCTTAGACGTCTAGAAGCAGAAGCAAATTTGATTAAGCTGAAGATGCAGGCTGAAAGAGAGAAAATGCAGGCTGAAAGAGAAAAGAAGACAGAGAAAATGAGAAAGAAAAGAAAGAGAAGAAGAGAAAGCTGCTGAAGAATTAAGAGAAATAGCTAGACACAAGAGAGAGATGGAAAGGTTGAAAGCTACAGCTGAATTGCCCGTAACACTTTCTAATCCTACTCAAGGTGATTCAGACCCTGTATTTGATGTAGTAAGAGTGCAGAAGTTAATTCCAAAGTTTACAGAAGAAGCTCCAGATGAGTTTTTTGATCACTTTGAAAAAGTGGCTGCAGGAATGGGATGGCCAGAGGATAAATGGTCGGTCTTGTTGCAGAGTGTTCTCATTGGAAAAGGAAGAAGTGCCTATTTAGCCTTATCAGCTGAGCAGTGTAAAGAGTGCAAGGTACTTAAACACAATGTGCTACAAGTTTACCAGATGACCACTGAATATTATAATGAAAGATTCAGATCTTTGAGAAAGGATGACCAGATAACTTTCTTGGATTATGCGTACAAAGTAAGATGTTTTAAACGATGGTTGGAGGCTGCTAAAGTTAAAACATTTGAAGATCTTGAAGAATTATTTGTCCTTGAACAATATCTTAGGGGAATTCCTGAACACATAAGAGCCTATCTGAGAGAGAGAGAGGTGAATAAGCTTGACAAAGCTGCTACACTTAGCGAGGATTTCAATATCATCAGCAGCAGAAGGAACTATAATGTCAAGTACCAGAATCAACGCACAGGTTTTAGGTCTCATCCAAATTTCAGGAGCAGATTTAATGGGAATTCTACAAGTGGCAATACCAAGTCAATGCACGGTAATATCCCTCAGCAAGCTAATGTAAAATCCTCATATAATAATGTTGCAAGGCAATTACAGAAGCCTAATGTTGTCTGTTACAAGTGTGGAAGAGCAGGACACTTCAGTTGGGAGTGTCATCAGACACATTGGCAGTCCAAACCAGTTGGTCAAGTAGTAAGAAATGACCAGGTGAAACAGACTACAAAGAACAATGTGGGGAGGAGTCAAGCTCCAGTGAAGACTGAGACTAAACAAGCTGAATGTTTAGGAACCAGTGGAAATGTAACTTCAAGCAGTGAGTGGCTGAGCAGTTTGGAGGCTTTTAAGCCATATATCTATGAGGGTATTCTGAACACTCCAGGAGGAAGTGCGCAGGTACCAGTCAAGGTGTTACGTGATACAGGGAGCAACCATAGTGTGGTAGTCCGTGGTGCTCACCCCCAGTTGGAGGAGAATCTTACAGGAGATTCTGTTATTTTGAAGGGTATAGGAGGAGAAGAGGTAACTCCTATATGCCGCTACACCTGTCATGTGAATTGGTGACAGAAGATGTTGATTTTGCTGTAAAGGACTCACTGGCTGTTGAAGGTGTACATGTTCTGTTAGGAATGAAGTTGGTAGTGTGCCATTTGTTCCTTTGTCCTATAGTGACAGATAAACCCTTGAGGATTAGTCCTACAGTAGATTTGGAGAAGAATAACCCCCACCTGTTTCCTAGCTGTGTGACTACTAGGAGTATGAAGAGGACTATGCCTGCAAGTGAAGAGACTGAGGATTTACCCACTCAAGAAGGGTCTCTGAGGTTGGAAGAGCTGTTCCAGGGAAATGATGTTTCCCCTAGTGTTGACCAAGAAGAGGTTTCCCAAGAAGAAGCTGTCGTCCCTGAAGAGACTCTGAGTAGTCAAGATGTTCCTGAAGATAACAGTGAAACTACAGTAGCTGAGTTAGCAGATATTGAGAGCTCAACCCTTGAAGTTGGTCAGGTGACCAGGGAGAAGCTAATGGACCTGCAGAAAAGGATGTATCCTTAGCTGAGCTGTTTTTCAGAGTTGTTGATCAAGAAGAGATGCAACAAACTCCTACCTGTTATTATCTGAAGGAAGGTATGCTGATGAGAAAAGCATAGACCTGCAGATATACCAGGAGATGCTGAATGGGGTGAATATCATCAAATTTTGATCCCACGTCCATTGAGGAAAAAGTAGTAGCAGTAGCTCATGAGTCTGGACATATGGGAATTAGGAAGACTGTGGAGAAGACCATGAAATATTTTTTCTGGCCTGGACTTCACAAAGATGTTAGCAAGTTCTGTCGGGAGTGTCATACCTGCCAGATAGCTGGAAAGCCAAATGAAACCATTCAGAAAGCCCCCACAACCTATAGAAGTTAGAGGAGAACCCTTTAGCAAGGTGATTATAGATATGGTTGGACCACTGCCAAAGACGAAGAAGGGTCATGAGTATCTGTTAACATTGATGTGTCCTGTGACAAGATATCCTAAGGCAATCCCTGTTAGAAACATATCTGTCAAGATAGTTGCTGAGAAACTAGTGGAGTTTTTCTCAAAGTTTGGAATACCTGAAATTGTACAAAGTGATAGAGGAACCAATTTTACTTCCAAACTGTTTCAGGATGTGATGAACTTGTTAGGAGTGAAACAACAGTTGTCCACTGCGTATCACCCAGAGACTCAAGGAGCCTATTGGAAAGGTTTCACCAGACATTGAAAAGTATGCTGACTAAGTATTGTTCTGAGTCAGGCAGAGACTGGGATGTTGGTGTACAATTGATGTTATTTGAAATTAGGAATGCTTATCAAGAAAGCATGGGTTGTTCACCTAACGAGATGATTTTTGGTAGAGAAGTGAGAGGACCATTGAAAATTCTTGCAGAAAATTGGGAAGAAAATCAAGTGGAAATCCAAGGAGAGTATGTAAAGAACTTGAGGAAAAGATTGGAAGGGGATTAGAAGATTCTCTTTAGAAAATCTGAAACTGAGTCAAGAGAAAATGAAAAGGAGATATGATAAGAAGACTAAGCTAAGAAGTTTTAGTGTTGGTCAACAAGTGTTAGTGTTTTTACCTGTCAAGAGATTTCCCCTTTCCAACAAGTTTCAAGGTCCTACAAGATAATTGAGAGGTTAAGTGATAGAACTTATGTAATTGAAACACCAGAAAGACGAAGACGAAAAAGGAAGGTACATGTAAAACCTCTTAAAAACCTTACTCAGAAACCAAAATGGAAACTGTGTCAATAACCCAGACAACTTCAACTACAGAAGACGACGATGGATATGAATTGGGAGCTGAAAGCAAGATGAATAATTCTTCAATTTTGGAAAATTTGGAGGATAAACTGAAACATCTGAGTGTTGAGCAAGGTGGTGAGTTGTGTGAAGTGATTAGAAGCTTCACAGAACTGTTTGCAGATGTACCTAGGTGTACTGATCTGATCAAGCATGAGATCAAGATCCAAGAAGATGGCAGACCATTCAAGCAGAGAGCTTATCGCCTATCACCTTATCATCGAGATGTTTTGAAGAAAGAAGTTGAATATTTGTTGCAGCATGGATTAGCAGAACCCAGTTCAAGTCACTACAGTTCTCCATGTGTGTTAGTGAAGAAACCGGATGGCTCATTTAGGATGTGTACTGATTATAGGAAACTGAATTCCATCAGTGTGGCTGACAATTATCCCTTGCCTCTTATAGATCAGTTACTTGATAATGTTGGGCAAGCCAAGTTTGTCTCCAAGATAGACTTGTTGAAGGGATACTATCAAATTCCCTTAGATGAGAGTGCTAAGTTGCTGTCAGCTTTTATTACTCCTTTTGGACTGTATCAGTATACTGTTCTGCCATTTGGTCTGATGAATGCACCCACAACGTTTCAACGAATGATGAATCAACTGCTAGGGTCCATAGAAGGAGTAGGTGTATATCTGGATGACATAGTCATTTACTCTACAACATGGGAAGAACATCTGAAGATCCTGAGGAAAGTTTTTCAAGAAACTAAGGGAAGCAGGACTAACAGTCAACCTAGAAAGAGTGAGTTCAGGAAGGCAACTGTGCAGTATCTTGGGTTTGAAGTTGGGAAAGGCCTTCTCGCTCCAGTAAACGCTAATGTAGAGGGTATCCATAAGGCTACCCCACCTACTACTAGAAAACAGTTACAGAGATTTTTGGGCATGGCAGGATTCTATCGGCGTTTCTGCCCGAATTTCTCAGCTGTAGTAGCCCCTTAACAGACTTAACTAGTCCCAAAGCTAAGTTTGTTTGGACTAAAGAATGTCAAGAATCCTTTGAGAAGGTAAAAGCCATTTTAACTTCAAGACCAGTACTTCAGGCTCTAGACTTCAATAAGAAATTTGTGATACAAGTTGATGCCTCTGACTGTGGAATTGGAGCTGTACTACTTCAAGAAGATGAAAAGTGAACTTTTGCATCCCGTATGTTTCATGTCTTCAAATTGAAAAAGCATCAGAAAATGTATTCTACGATAGAAAAGAAACTCTAGCCTTAATCACAGCATTGAAAAAGTTTGAAGTGTATGTAAACAGACCTAGGAATGAAGAGATTTTAGTGCTGTCTGATCACAATCCGCTCATGTTTTTACAGCGGATCAAGAATCACAACCAGAGACTCACTCAGTGGTCTCTGTGCTTGCAACCCTATAATATTAAGGTACAGCATATCTGGTAAGAACAATGTGGTTTGCTGATTACTTATCCCGTTGTGAATCGTTGATTCAACCCCGGATAACCAATCTTCTTGGGGAGAGTCTTATGCTGTGGTTTCATAATGCAGTAATCTCCCGTGTGTATGTGTGAGTTGTTGTATAACTATGGTTTTGTGTTCAGATATCGCGTATACTAAAAAAGAGTTAGCGTAGGTAAAATGATTAAACGCTGTATGTCTTGAGACGCTGTATAGTTAGAGAGGATGTGAGTGGCGCTAAGAGAGAGAGAACCGTTGTTCGTTGTATAGGGACGCGTTTGTTTAGTCGGTTTCAAAACTGCTGAAGTAATGCATTCCATTGGGACTCGATCAAAACACTGTGGTTAGACCTACCACGTAGATAGACGCCCTTACAAGGGGCCCACACTCAGAGACCAAAA
>NC_089786.1:16490974-16528474 GCF_040412425.1 Macrobrachium rosenbergii
CCAACAAACCTAATGCACCTTAGTGTTTTCCTCTCTCTCTTAATTCATGATTCTCTCTCTTGCTAAATACCAACAAACCTAATGCACCTTAGTGTTTTTCTCTCTGTCTTAATTCATGATTCTCTCTCTCTCTTGCTAAATCCCAACAAACCTAATGCACCTTAATGTTTTTTTCTCTCTGTCTTAATTCATGATTCTCTCTCTCTCTTGCCAAATACCAACAAACCTAATGCACCTTAGTGATTTTTGTCTTAATTCATGATTCTCTCTCTCTTGCTAAGTCCCAACAAACCTAGTGCACCTTGGTGTTTTTCTCTCTCTCTTAATTCATGATTCTCTCTCTCTCTCTCTTGCTAAGTCCCAACAAACCTAATGCACCTTAGTGTTTTCTCTGTCTTAATTCATGATCCTCTCTCTCTCTCTCTTGCTAAATCCCAACAAACCTAATGCACCTTAGTGTTTTTTTTTGTCTTAATTCATGATTCTCTCTTTCTCTCTCTCTTGCTAAATCCCAACAAACCTAATGCACCTTAGTGTTTTGTCTCTCTGTCTTAATTCATGATTCTCTCTCTCTCTTGCTAAATCCCAACAAACCTAATGCACCTTAGTGTTTTTCTCTCTGTCTTAATTCATGATTCTCTCTCTCTCTCTCTTGCTAAATCCCAACAAACCTAATGCACCTTAGTGTTTTTCTCTCTGTCTTAATTCATGATTCTCTCTCTCTCTCTCTTGCTAAATCCCAACAAACCTAATGCACCTTAGTGTTTTTTTCTCTTGTCTTAATTCATGATTCTCTCTCTCTCTCTCTTGCTAAATCCCAACAAACCTAATGCACCTTAGTGTTTTTTCTCTGTCTTAATTCATGATTCTCTCTCTCTCTCTCTTGCTAAATCCCAACAAACCTAATGCACCTTAGTGTTTTTTCTCTCTGTCTTAATTCATCTCTCTCTCTCTCTTGCTAAATCCCAACAAACCTAATGCACCTTAGTGTTTTCTCTCTCTGTCTTAATTCATGATTTTCTCTCTCTCTCTCTTGCTAAATCCCAACAAACCTAATGCAGTGTTTTTCTCTCTGTCTTAATTCATCTTCTTTCTCTCTCTCTCTTAATGGAACAAAATTCTCTCTCTTTTGCTCTCTTGTCTTAATTCATGATTCTCTCTCTCTCTCTCTTGCTATTGGAACAAACCTAATGCACTCTCTAGTGTTTTTTTCTCTCTGTCTTAATTCATGATTCTCTCTCTCTCTCTCTTGCTAAATCCCAACAAACCTAATGCACCTTAGTGTGTTTTTCTCTCTGTCTTAATTCATGATTCTCTCTCTCTCTCTCTCTCTTGCTAAATCCCAACAAACCTAATGCACCTTAGTGTTTTCTCTCTCTGTCTTAATTCATGGTTCTCTCTCTCTCTCTCTTGCTAAATCCCAACAAACCTAATACACCTTAGTCTCTTTTTTCTCTCACTCTCTTGTTATTGTCTTAATTCATGATTCTCTCTCTCTCTCTCTTGCTAATTCCCAACAAACCTAATGCACCTTAGTGTTTTTTCTCTCTGTCTTAATTCATGACTCTCTCTCTCTCTCTCTTGCTAAATCCCAACAAACCTAATGCACCTTAGTGTTTTTCACTCTCTTGTCTTAATTCATGATTCTCTCTCTTCTCTCTCTCTCTCTCTTGCTAAATCCCAACAAACCTAATGCACCTTAGTGTTTTTCTTTGTCTTAATTCATGATTTCTCTCTCTCTCTCTCTTGCTAAATACCAACAAACCTAATGCACCTTAGTCTTTTGTCTCTTGGTCTTAAACATGACACTCTCTCTTCTCTCTCTTGCTAAATTGGGGAACCTCTCTCACCTTCTCTTTCTCTCTCTCTCTTCTCTCTCTCTCTCTCTCTCTCTCTCTTGCTAAATACCAACAAACCTAATGCACCTCTCTCTCTCTCTCTTCTAATTTGATTCTCTCTCTCTTAATTCATGACTCTCTCTCTCTCTCTCTCTCTCTCTCTCTGCTAAATACCAACAAACCTAATGCACCTTAGTGTTTTGTCTCTCTGTCTTAATTCATGATTCTCTCTCTCTCTCTCTTGCTAAATACCAACAAACCTAATGCACCTTAGTGTTTTGTCTCTCTGTCTCTAATTCATGATTCTCTCTCTCTCTCTCTCTCTTGCTATACCAACAAACACTAATGCACCTCTTGCTGTTTTGTCTCTCTGTCTTTGGAATGAGGGAACTCTCTCTCTCTCTCTCTCTCTGCTAAATACCAACAAACCTCTCTCTCTCTCTCTCTCTCTCTCTTAATTGGAACATGATTCTCTCTCTCTCTCTCTTGCTAATTGGAACCAACAAACTCTCTCTCTCTCTCTCTCTTAGTGTTTCTCTCTCTCTCTCTTAATTCTGAACACTCTCTCTCTCTCTCTTGGAACAGGAACAAATCTCTTGCTATTGGAACAGGAACCTCTCTGCACTCTTCTATTGTTCTCTCTCTCTCTCTTGCTATTGGAACAGGAAACTCTCTCTCTCTCTCTCTCTAAACGGGAACACCTCTCTCTCTCTCTCTTGCTATTGGAACTTAAACACTCTCTCTCTCTCTCTCTTGCTATTGGAACGGGAACAAACTCTCTCTCTCTCTCTTGCTATTGGAACAGGGGAAACAGATTTTACTTCATCTCTCTCTCTCTCTCTCTCTTGCTATTGGGGAACACTCTCTCTCTCTCTCTCTCTCTCTCTCTCTCTCTCTCTCTCTCTCTCTCTCTCTCTCTCTCTCTCTCTTGCTATTGGAACAGGGAACACTCTCTCTCTCTCTCTCTCTCTCTCTCTCTCTCTCTCTGTGTCTGTCTGTCTCTCTTTTGGAATGGGGAACCTTCAATATCTCTCTCTCTCTCTTGCTATTAAAACGGGGAAAACGCTCTCTCTCTCTCTGTGTCTGTCTCTCTGTCTCTCTCTCTCTCTCTCTCTCTCTCTCTCTTGCTATTGGAACTGGGAAGAAAAACCTCTTTCTCATGCCTCTCTCTCTCAGGTTTCTCTCTCTTGCTATTGGAACAAACTCTTCCATCTCTCTCTTTCTCTCTTGCATTGGACATAACTTAATCTCTCTCTATCTCTCTCTCTTCTCTCTCTCTCTCTCACTCTAATCATGAAATTCAAATGGCTAGGGAGAAACTAATAACAGTGTTTTCATTCTATGTGTTTGAGAGAGAGAGAGTTTTTGAGAGAGAAGAGTATAATCAGAGAGAGAGAGAGATTTAAAAAAATTTACTTTGTCATGCATACATCTTCAGGTTGTAGGGCCAGATTTTTTGCGACTTTCATAATGACTAAACACGCATAATTAATATAATGATATAGCATTAAAGCGAATCCTTTTAATCAGGAGAATGATCATTAGAATATTAACGGTATTTTTATTCTATTTTTTGTCGTTATTTGTTTTTTGTGAAAGTATAATCATCCTTGGATTTTTGTTCTTTTTATATAAATGTTTTAGCTTTAGTTTTTTGCGACTTTAAAGCAATACATATATAAATATATATATATATATATATATATATATATATATATATATATATATATATATATTATATATATATATATATATATATATATATATATATATATATATATATATATATATATATATATATATATCCAATACCCTTCTCTTAACCCTGGCTCCCACCGATACCCATTCACAGATAAATCAACCGATGGTCGGAAAAGCACAATCAGACCACAGACCTTGCACATACAAGCCCAGTGCTCTACCACTAATGAGAGGAATGAAAAAAGGCGAACTTAAATCTTACTTTTCCAAACCCGTCTAAAGGAGTTCTATTTATTAATAAACGCAAAAATTATGTCCTCAATACGTTCATAAGCAAAGGAGTTGGGTTTCTGCAATGGCAAGTATTTCATTATCTTACTTGAACTTTCCACGTCATTATTATTATTATTATTATTATTATTATTATTATTATTATTTATTATTATCCTACATGATTCGAAAAGGGATTGGCTTGCTAAGCAAGATTTCAGAGAATACAATACCCATTTCGATCGATTGAGAAAACAAATGAAAGAATTCATAAGACCCAGTCAAGCACAAATAACTATACAGTCAGTTTCATTCGAGAAAATAATAATAAAAAAGAAACTTTCAATCCACTAAAATCCGGTGGTTTCTCGGCACTTCATCATATTACCTATTCTTTACTTTCTGAACAGACGAAACACGTTAAAATTAATAGTATGCAATTCTGGGGGCAAAAATAATGAAGGAAAATTAAAAAATTGATTTTAAAAAGTAGTAAAACTTCATGGTTATTGTCAGGTACACAAGAGGTAGCAACAAAAGTTCGATCCACGGTAAGACAGAATTTTGTTTCAAGAAAATTGTGGATTATTCAAGAAAAGGAATGTTTAGAACAGCAATTACTGTAAAAATTAAGACTAACGTCACAAAGCTGGAGGACTGTTTATTTTCTTAAAAGATATTCTTAAAGAAAAGTTAAAATTTGTTAAGGAAAATTCCAGCTCAAGATTCAACAGGAAAGTTTACCCAGAGAAGAGGTATAGCATTAATTTTAGCATAAAATATTAATTTTCATAGATAAAATTTGACAAAAATTAAGGATTGTTTAACTATAAAAACATCCTTCAACTACAAGAACAACGAATGTAAAATTTTAACCGACCCCCAAAATTATATTAAATTTTACAATAAAATTAGCAACATAGGCCTATTCGTAGGAAGCAACCGCCCACTCTCCAGCTTCTAGCCAAAAATTATAAAAAAAAAAGGAAAAAATCCGCCGAAGTTTCTCCGGCGCAATCGAGTTTTCCGTACAGCTCATAATCAAAGCCACCGAAAACAGGTCTATCTTTAGGTGGTCTCGGCATAATGCTGCATGAGCCGCGGCCCATGAATCTCTCACCCGTCCGTGGTGGCCTGTGCGTTGCGTTGCCAGTAGCACGATTATAGCTAACTTTAAACCTGAAATGAAATAAAAACTACTGAGGCTAGAGGGCTGCAATTTGGTATGCTTGACAATTGGAGGGTGGATGGTCAACATACCAATTTGCAGTTCTCTTGCCTCAGTAGTTTTTAAGATGTGAGGGCGGACAGAAAAAGTGCGGACAGAATAAAGTGCGGACGGACAGACAAAGCCGGCACAATAGTTTTCTTTTACAGAAAACTGAACAATCAACGATTAATTTTTTTTATCTAACCAATAATATACCTGCCTTTAAAAAAGAGATTTTTTTAGCCTATAAGACAAAGGGAGAAAGGAGAAAATTCTACGTAAAAGAGAAACCTATTACGCCACAAAAAGCAGTCCATTTTACGACGAACCTAACGCTGAAGAATTTCAGCTCATTTCAAAGAGCAAAGCGCGGGAAACGGCCGGTTTCCGGAATAGCCAGTTCGCGTGCGTCAGGGTTACGATTATTGACACGACCTTAATACGCCGTTTTATGGGCTGTTAACCAACTTAGGGCACTCTATGGCGTGCTAAGGCTTGCCATAGGTCTTCCGTCTATGGTGTTACCTTTTTTCTTTTATTATTATTATATTATTATTATTATTATTATTATTATTATTATTATTATTATTATAAGTCGTAGTAGCATGGTAGCCTACTAATTCTACCGTTAGCGGGTGACTCCAGATAGGCCTATTGTTTGCCTGCCAGGTCTCAACACATCTTTCGGTGTGAAGTTGCTAGTCCCTAGCCCTTATCTAGCCAGGCTACATCCAACCTCAGTCGACTAGCCTCATTCTTATGTCAGAAGAGACCTAGCTGGGGTCTCGATGGAACGTGTCTGAAGGGTGATTATTATTAATAATATTTTCAAAAGAACTTAATTAGATATGCAACACTGTTACGGAAGTGCAGAATATATATATATATATATATATATATATATATATATATATATATATATATATATATATATATATATTATATATATATATATATATATATATATATATATATATATATATATATATATATATATATATATATATATATATATAACAACCAGTAATGCCTATTAAAGATTTTATCAAACGAGAACAGACTGTAAATGAATAAACTAAATACGCACGAACACATAAACTGAAAACTATGTATATTAGCAACAAAAATAATTATACACGGTAAATCAACAAAATAAATGTACACGAGTAAATCTGTCTATAAATTTTTATCTATTTTTGTCAGTTTGTGTGAGAGAGAGAGAGAGAGAGAGAGAGAGAGAGAAAACGTAGAAGGTTTTTTATCTTATTTTTGTCTATTAAGAATCATTCTGCCTTGTGTTTGTGTGCCTGAGAGAGAGAGAGAGAGAGAGAGAGAGAGAGAGAGAGAGAGAGAGAGACTTATTTCCTCAATAAATCACAAGTGCAAATATGGTCAGTGTAGCTGGTTAATAGACAGGAGATAAAAGTGATCAGTTTTCATCCTACTGGAACGACGAACGATGTAAAAACGATCGTTAAGCACCAATCAGAGAGGACGTAGCAACTTTCCCTAAGGAACGACGTATCCCAGCGTCCATCCCAAGCTCCAGAGTACCGACTCGGTAGTCTTTTCCAAGTGAGGGATGTGGGCCTCACAAAGTCTCATATTTTGGGATGGCCCGGAATCATCTGTCGATGTGACTGATGCTGTATATATATATATATATATATATATATATATATATATATATATATATATATATATATATATATATATATATATAATATATATATATATATATATATATATATATATGACTGTGAAATATTTTCTGTTAAAACAGAATTCCATCAAATATAAGGAGCCCATAAAAACGACAAAATGTAGAAAGTGAAAGCTCTATTTCAGAGATCAAATGTCTCTCTCATCATTTGCCTGATGAGAGAGAGAGAGTTGGTCTCTGAAATATAGCTTTTACTTTCTACACTTTAGCATTTTTAGGGGCCTTTATTTGATATATATATATATATATATATATATATATATATATATATATATATATATATATATATATATATATATATATATATATATATATATATATATATATATATATATATATATATATATATATATATATATATAAGAAGGGGAGAAAGCCCAAAACAAAGATGACCTATGGTGATAATCCAGAAACTATACCTGACGTTACCTTGATGAGCACATACTTCGACCTTCAACGAACGCGACCTTGGTTTCTATATGACGTTCAGGCATGAAATTCTCTCTCTCTCTCTCTCTCTCTCTCTCTCTCTCTCTCTCTCTGTGCTAGGAATCTCCGAACAGAATGGCATTCTCCTAAACTGACCTGAGATTACAAAATAACCAAGGTTAATCCCGATATATCTCTGATTGCAATATCCACGAAAGAAGGTGATTTAGGTTATTAGCAGGTTCCGATGCCCTAGTATTGGCCCTGATTGGATTGGTACTCTAGCTAATTCATTTTCTCTCTCTCTCTCTCTCTCTCTCTCTCTCTCTCTCTCTCTCTCTCTCTCTCTCTCTCTCTCTCTCACTTTACGGTGGCATACAAGTATATGTATGCGTAAGTACTGGTACAGATTCTTAGAATACTTTTGTACACATTTTCGAAAAAAATATTACGCTCTGTGCACGTAATCCTATTTATATGTAAAATCACATACGCATATATATATATATATATATATATTATGTATATATATCTATATATATATATATATATATATATATATATATATATAAATATATCTATATATATATGTTATATAAATATATAATATATTATATATAGTATATATATATATGTGAGAGAGAGAGAGAGAGAGAGAGAGAGAGAGAGAGAGAGAGAGAGAGAGAGAGAGAGCTATTTCATAATGCTCCTTTTCCCTTTTGAGGAGGTGAGACCAGCTGGCTAATAGCCTTCCGGTTTTCAGAGAGTTATTTGGGATGAAGTTGCAAGCCACTACCCTTTTCAAACCACAATCGTCTAACTACCAGGTACACAGTCGACTGCTTAGGTTAACAGCGGTGGAATGGGTTTTAACAGAGTGCGCCCATCCGAAAGTCCTCTTCTTGCAAGGCTGGAAGGCAACCAATTGCACCGGCTTTTAACTATAAATATTCCTTGTTCCTTTTAGTTTTCTGTAAAACTATTGGGATGGTTTTTTGTCTGTCCGTCCGCCCTCAGATCTTAAAACTACTGAGGCTAGAGGGCTGCAAATCGGCATGTTGATCATCCACCCTCCAATCATCAAACATACCAAATTGCAGAACTCTAGCCTCAGTAGTTTTGATTTTATATAAGGTTAAAGTTAGCCATGATCGTGCGTCTGACACCGCTAAAGATGCCAACGACAAAGGCCACCACCGGGCTGTGGCTGAAAGTTTCATGGACCGCGGCTGAGAGTTTCATACAGCATTATACGTTGTACAGAAACTCGATTGCGCTGAAGAAACTTCGGCGTATTTTTTACTCGATTCTTTCTTGCAAAAAGTAAGCTGTCTCATTCTCTCGACCTACTGACCTTGTGACGGAATAGGGAGTCGCAGCAGTTACCACGCTATACCTCTAATTTAGCAGTCTGCGACTTGTAAATAACACACCTCCTGCTTATATAGGACCAAAGAAGAGATTTATTAGGCGCAATCTCACGATTCAACAGGATGGAGTCGGGTGGATTGAGTTGTGGGGAGGGGGGGGGAGAGTTGTAAGGCCAAGGTGGGTGGGATGGCCCTATGTTTAATAAGAAGTTCAAGGATATGGCAGTCCTGGCGTGGATCTCTCGACTCAACCTACCAACCCAAACAAGTATTGTCTATTATTCCCAAATTCTTCGTTCTATTGATGGGTAAAGGGAAGATGGTTCATGGTGGGGGTTGGGGGAGTGGGGAGAGGGGAAGAAAAGGGTTATAAATGTAGTTGATGATGATAGGATTAAATATGTCCTTGAGAAATAGGTGGTGGGGCTAATTAGGAAACTGGAAGATCAAAGTCAAAATGTATGAAATAAGTAATTACGCTACATAATGATTGAGTAAATAATGAGAAGAGCTAAAAAGTATCTGATAATTGATGACACTTATACACGTAGGTGGGAGAACAGATGATGGGAGTTTACTGAGTAATTGTGAGTGGGTGATTCGCGGGGGTGGGTAAATAGGTAATTATGGGAGCTGATAATGGGAGGTGGAGAGCTGAAATGGAAAAGGATGGAATACGCCTTCATTTCTACTTCTTCCAATTATTATTATTATTATTATTATTATTATTATTATTATTATTATTATTATTATTCAGAACATGAACACTATTCACGTGAGATCTGTTACTGTTAAGCTTTATCGGTTCCAAATTCAGCTGCTTTCGCATTCATAAAAAAAAAACTGCGCTCGCACTGTAATTTACACAATAGTTTAAGTTATTTATTTGAGTATATGTCCATTTGAGTATTTAACTAATTTATTTATTTATCTTCTAAGCTCTGGAACTCTTTTCCTACTTCTGTTTTTATTGATCTTTTAACCTTCTATTGTGCGAAAAAAAGATTTATTCGATTTTTTCTTGATTAATCTTTATCATTATTACTCAAACTGAACAAATATTTATTCTGAATAAGCAAAATATGTCATGAACCCACAAAGATAAAGCTTCGAATGAGCAAGCAGAGAAGACAAAATAGCAGATAAATAACAGGTAAATCAATAAACCGAACCATATTTGCATACATAAACTACAACGTAAGTCAACAACACTAACGCTATGTTGCATGACGTTTGCAAGTGGTATTAAAGCCCCTCTTACTATTATTATTATTATTATTATTATTATTATTATTATTATTATTATTATTACTGATTCAGTAGATGAAACCTATTCACATGGAACAAGCACACAGGGGCCACTGACTTGAAAGTCAAGCTTTCAAAGAATGTTGGTTTCGACTTCCCACCGCAGACCCCACACTGCAGCAGTGACTGATCATGATACAGAGCCACTGATTTTTCACCGCCCCGGGGGAGACGCGAACCCGCGACATCTGAGTGGCACGCCAAGACACAAACCACTATGCCAGCGAACCAACTGATTAAGGCTGATTAAGCATCAACATCAATAAAATTGTCAGGCAGACCGTCTCATATAATTGTCGTGGACAGACATTCACCTGTTGTTCTGAGTCTCTGCCAAGTCTGTGAACACTTCATACATAAGTTTAGACTGTAGAGTATTCAATCTGAGTCATTTTCTTGTTACTACAAAGTCTGGGGAAAGTGAGAAATTTCACCTCAAATTAAGAAGTAAACTTGAAGTTCTCTTGAAGTAACATTCGTTAAAAATAATATAAAAATTCTTTATTCATTGGTTTTAAACATATAACGAGTAGATTTAAATCATCTATTAAATGAAACCCTGTTATTAAATAGCATTAAGTTGGATAATATTTAAGCAAACATTATATTCAAAACATAAATGTAGTGTAAAATAAAATAAGAAGTAAAAAAGGCTCCCAGTAGACTGCATACCTCCTCCAATCCCAGCCACTTAGGGAACCTATTTTAATAAACCAGTAGTAATTAATTATTGGGAATGGCAATGTTATTGGGAATGTTACACGCATTAAGACAGCAATTCCTAATCCACTTTAACTGTGACTGTGACCTAATTTGCTTATTGAATCGTCAGGTACGTGGTCTTATAAGGCATCAATTTTTAGTTTTCTGTAAAACTACTTGAGATGGCTATTTGTCTGTTCGTTCACACTTTTTCTGTCCGCCCTCAGATCTTAAAAAGTACTGAGGCTAGAGGGCTGCAAATTGGTATGTTGATCATCCACCCTACAATCATCAAACACACCAAGTTGCAGCCCTCTAGCCTCTGTAGATTTTATTTTATTTAAGGTTAAAGTTAGCCACGATCGTGTGCCTGGTCTATAGGTGCCAACAACGCAGGCCACCACCGGGCCGTGGCTGAAAGTTTCATGGGCCGTGGCTGCAAGTTTCATGGGTCGCGGTTGAGAGTTTCATGGACCGTGGCTAAGACTTTCATACAGCATTATACGCTGTACAGAAAACTCGATTGCGCCGAAGAAGCTTCGACGCATTTTTTACTTGTTAAAGGCGGGAGCAATTACTAGCTAGATTGCTTCCATGGCGACAATGTTGTTCATCCATTCTAGAGATATATTGCTCTATTTAAAGAGAAGTTGAACAAAATTATTACTTTCCGAACTAACTCAACCCTGAACCTCGAAACAAATGCAGTTTTATTTAAAATAACTGAATCTTAACCTTAGATCACTATCACCTCAAATAAATACAATTACTTCACTATAATTCCAAATACCTCTGTAAAATAACTTAATCACAATCTAAAACGACTGAACTGATAATCTAAAATAACCGATTTATAATCTATAAAAACTAACTTATAATCCAAATAACTGAATCAAACCCATAAACCACTAAATGATAACCTAAAAAAAAACAAGTAAAAATGCACAGAAGTTTCTTCGGCGCAATCAAGCTTTCTGTACAGTGCATAATCAAGGCCACCGAAAATAGATCTATCTTTAGGTGGTCTCGGTATAATGCTGCATGAACCGCGGCCCATGAAACTCTCAGCCGGCCGTGATGGCCTGTGTTGTTGCGTTGCCAGAAGCACGATTATGGCTAACTTTAACCTTAAATAAAATCAAAACTACTGAGGCTAGTGGGGCTGCAATCTGGTTTGTTTGATGACTGGAGGGTGGGTGATCAACATACCAATTTGCAGCCCTCTAGCCTCAGTCGTTTTTAAGATCTGAGGGCGGACAGAAAAAAGTTTGGACAGAAAAAAGTTTGGACAGAAAAAAGTTTGCAGACAGAAAAAGGGCAGACAGAAAAAAGTGTGGACAGAAAAAAGGGGAGACAGAAAAAGGGCAGGCAGAAAAAATGCAGACAGAAAAAAGGGCAGAGAGAAAAAGGGCAGACAGAAAAGGTGCAGAAAAAAGTGGAAAAAAGGGCAGACAGACAGGAAAAAGTGCGGACAGAAAAAAAAGGGCAGACAGAAAAAGGGCAGACAGAGAGAGGGCAGACAAAAAAGGGCAGACAGAAAAAGGGCAGACAGAAAAAAGGGCAGACAGAGGAAAAAGGGCGGACAGAGAAAAAAGAAAAAGGGCAGACAGAAAAAGGACAGAAAAAAACAGGGCAGGCAGAAAAAACAACAGAAAAAAAGACAGAAAAAGGGCAGACAGAAAAAAAAGAAAAAAAGTGTGGACAGAAAAAGGGCAGACAGAGAGAGGCCAGGCAGGAAAAAGGGCGGACAGAAAAAGGGCAGACAGAAAAAAGGGCAGACAGAGAAAGGGCAGACAGAAAAAAGGGCAGACAGAAAAAAGGGCGGACAGAAAAAGGACGGACAGAAAAAGTGCGGACAGAAAAAAAAGAAAAAAGGGCAGACAGAGAAAGGCAGAAAAAATTGAGGACAGAAAAAGGGCAGACAGACAGAAAAAGTGCGGACAGAAAAAGGGTGGGCAGAAAAAGGCGGACAGAAAAAGGGCAGACAGAAAAAGTTTGGACAGAAAAAAACAGTGTTTGGACAGAAAAAGACACAAAAAGTTTGGACAGAAAAAGGGCAGACAGAAAAAGTTTGGAGAAAAAGTTTGGGCAGACAGAAAAAGACAGAAAAAGGGCAGACAGAAAAAGTTTGGACAGAAAAAAGGGCAGACAGAAAAAAAGAAAAAATGGCAGACAGAAAAAAGTTTGGACAGAAAAAGGGCAGACAGAGGGCAGAAGAAAAAGTTTGACAGACAGAAAAAGTTTGGACAGAAAAAGGCAGAGAAAAAAGTTTGGACAGAAAAAGGGCAGACAGAAAAAGTTTGGACAGAAAAAAGGGCAGACAGAAAAAAGTTTGGACAGAAAAAAGGGCGGACAGGAAAAAGTGGACAGAAAAAAGGGCGGGCAGAAAAAGTGCGGACAGAAAAAAGGGCAGACAGAAAAAGTTTGGACAGAAAAAAGGGCAGACAGAAAAAAGGGCAGACAGAAAAAGTTTGGACAGAAAAAGGGACAGAAAAAGGGACAGAAAAAGTGGCAGAAAAAGGGCAGAAAAAGTTTGGACAGAAAAAGGGCAGGAAACAGCAGAAAAATGGCAGACAGAAAAAAGTTTGACAGACAGAAAAAGGGCGGACAGAAAAACGGGGAGAAAAGTGCGGACAGAAACGGGCAGACAGAAAAAGTTTGGACAGAAAAAGGGCGGACAGAGAAAGTTTTCTTTCAGAGAAAACTAAAAAACTGAATTATAACATGAACACACCAGACTGAATAAAAAAAAATTCAGAACAAGGGAATGATAGTCTCAAGCAACTGAATCAGCATATAAAACAAATTACATATCACCCACCCAAAAAAAAAAGAAAACTTACAAAGAACAGAATTCAGACCCAAACCAACTAAACAATACAGACTTCCGTTGCATGACACCACACCCGACCCCTCGCTTAGCAAAACTCACCGGATCGAAATTCAATACGTTTAAGTTTCATGGGACTTTTAGAAAGACATTGCTGGAGAAATGACTGTGGTTATGACTGACGCTGGTAATGGTGGATTGAAGTTATGGCAGCTGGAAGGACAAGTTTGGTATAGCTGCGGTCGGGGAGAGAGAGGAGAGAGAGAGAGAGAGAGAGAGAGAGAGAGAGAGAGAGAGAGAGAGAGAGAGTCAGGGTGTTACTGTTCAAGAAAAGATTGTAAGAATGAGCGATAATATACATGAGATAAAGTTAAAATCGTAATGAAATACTGAACAATAAAATACAAAAGATACAGTAAAGACGAGACAAGAAAAGCGTCAGATTAAAAGAGAGAAGAGAGAGAGAGAGAGAGAGAGAGAGAGAGAGAGAGAGAGAGAGTCAAGCTACTTCATTCCATTAAAAATGGTCACTACATATATTTCACAAAATGACTCGAGCCGCTCAAGGATATTCAAGATCATGTTGCTTTATGGAATCTCAACAGAAAATCTCAGAAGATTCTGTTCTTCCCTCCAAGACCAGGCCTCACTTCCCACCAACATCCTCCTCTTCCCCGTGTCAAATCCCCTTTGTCCAATCCCCACGTCCGCAGAAAAATCCCCACAGCCAAATAAACAACATACGATATTTTTAATGCATTCTCTGTCACCTCCCATCTAGTTTCATCTGTCAAATATCTTTGGCTGCAAAATAGAAAACAATCGTTTTAATACATTTCTATCTCACCTCTCTCCTGTGCTGTCTAAAATTTCCTCCGATTTAACCTCCTCCACCTTCCATCTGTCCGTTTACCGTCTTGAACCCGTGACCTTGAACGGCCATTACAGGAAATAATGGAATAAGCTTTCGCTTTTCTCGAAATCCCTGCAGTTTGACTTTGCCTGCTCATTGTCAGTAGCACAAGTAGAGGGCTCCATGCTAAAGACTATTTAGGCCCTTGGATAATTGGAGGCGGAGGGTGGCAGATAAAAGGAAAGAACTGCATACAGAGAGAGAGAGAGAGAGAGAGAAGAATGTGGATGGGGGTGTGAAGTTGTTGCAATATGATTTCCAGAATGGCTAGATCACAAGAGATGTACAGTGGACGTTTTCTACACGTAATCTGTATAGATAAACGAAAAATACACACACACATAGAGAGAGAGAGAGAGAGAGAGAGAGAGAGAGAGAGAGAGAGAGAATGCAAATACGTGCAAATGCTAAAATGCGCCAGAGAAGTTCAAGGCCACTCTGTTAACGCATTCACAAATGAAGTTCGAGAACGTAACTTCTTTGATCTAACCCTCCCTGACCCCAAAAATAAAATCCCCCTGCCCGGAAGGAAAAGAAAGAAAGAAAATCATTCTAATGCATTTTCTTTCTGATCCCTCTGCTTTTAGTGCCATTTACCTGCACCCCTTTTCACTAATACCATCCCCTGCCTTCTACTTAGCCTTGAAATACGAGATTTTGGAAAACAAGAAGAAGAAAGATTGTTTTAATACTTCCCCCTCCCCCTCGGGCTTTCATTTAATATTTCCCTCCTACCCAATCGCCTTCTGCACGTCTGCTTCTTGCTACTTAGCGTCGTCAACCTACGTTTGACCGTGAATTGTGATTACAGGCTGGAGTAACACCACCTCATCAAATACTAAGAAAATACAAATAAGTTTTTAGTTGTTCCCCAAATACAACGACTGAACACTTTCTGCTCCTTTTCGCTAATATGATAGAAGAACTTAAGGACAACGATTATTTTAGCCCTGGTGTCTTTTGGGGCGAATAGTGGAACGTAACGAAGAGAGAGAGAGAGAGAGAGAGAGAGAGAGAGAGAGAGAGAGAGAGAGAGAGAGAAGGGAACTTACTGCATTGTGATTTGGAAAATGGCTAAATTACAAACAATGTATAGTGGAACACAGAAAGTAATCTGCGAAAAAATATAAGTATAGCCCAGAGAGACAGAAAGAGAAAGAACGACTCCGAAGAAAAGTTACTGCAGTGTGACTTCAAAAAAGACTTAGATTGAAGGCCAAAAGTCTCCGTCCTTCACCATAAACTTCGAGTCATTACGTGAAGGCACGGAAGATCAAACGAAATTCCCCAGACTAAATGCAGCTCTTTTTAAAGACCTTTCTGCGAACCATGCACATTTTCGTACAATGAAAATGGGTTTGTGCGAACACGGATCATACGAACTTGAATTCTTCATTAAACAAACAAATTCTGAGAAACGACAATGTTGCTTATCGGCCCTCAATCTTATAAGAGACACGCTAGCAGAAAACCAAATATTCACTGTTAAATATATGTCTAAAAATATAGCTTACTGTGTTGTAAGTTTTTTTATCGTATTAAAAGGCACAACGATTGTTTGGCCTTCAAGAGTTCTTCAGACTTAAAAAGACGGAGAAATATTCAGGCTAGATTGATGGTCAGGTAGACCCCAAAACTAATGTATTGTGTAACAATATTTCTTGTAATAAGAAGAACAAACAGTGATCATTTGGGATTCAGTAATTCGCCAGACACATAAGAATAGTCACCGGAATAAAATTGTGGATAATAAATTCAAAACCTATAATATATAATTTTGCAATATCTTGAATCGTTGTCCTTCTGACAAGTTTACCTAAAAGTTCTAACTTGATATACAGTATATCAATGAGGAGGAACGCAGGAGACGAGTGTTGGAGAGATCTCGAGGTTTTTATTTCATAGATGTAATTCAGATTTCAAAATGACATAATCGATATAATCTAATAAAACTCTGACTCTAAACAGACAGAAAGATGTTCATTATTCAACACAGCTTTTCGTGCTGGACGGTAAATGTCAAATTCAAGATGGACAACACAGGGGGAATCCTAATGTAATTTTACTTATTAATTAACTGCTTTCCTCTCTATGGCTTCTCAGTTATTACATTTATGAGCATTTTATTCCGTGGAAGCTAATGCTATTGCTTTGCAAGCTAATGTTCTTTCAAATTTCATTAGTGTGTGAGTTGTTTGCTCAACCTGGGTGACAAGAATAATAACAAAATTAATTATGAAAATAATAATTGCTTTGTTTAAATTTTTTTTCACTTAAAACTGTGAAGGCATTACGAGTGAAATTTTTAAAAAGTTGGTATTTCAATCGATAACTTACCTAAATAAGATTGATAGGATTTCCCTTGACTATATATATATATATATATATATATATATATATATATATATATATATATATATATATATATATATATATATATATATATATATATATATATATATATATATATATATATATATATATATATATATATATATATATATATATATGTGTGTGTGCGTGAGTAGCTGGCGTGCCTTAATGACAGAGTATTGAGTTTATATTTATAAGGATCATAGTTTGTAGCCTGCCTACCGCCACCAGTCAACCCAGTTGTGTTAGGGTACAAGCGGGAGTTGAGAAAATGCAGCAGGCTGGCCACTTCATAGCTAATAAATTATCGAAAACCGAAAGACTGACTTTCTGGAGACACCCTCTCCAAAAGGGTTATATATATATATATATATATATATATATATATATATATATATATATATATATATATATATATATATATATATATATATATATATGTATATACAGTATATATGTATATATTTATGCATATATATATATGCATGTATATATATATGTATATATATTTATGCATATATATATATATATATATATATATATATATATATATATATATAATATTATCATAATAAATGCATAATACTCATCTTTCAAAATAATATTTCCTATTACAAACCACAATTCTATGGCACAGATGAACTGACTCAGAGTCTCCTCATAATCTTGCCAAGAGATTTAATCATATGCACATCATCGCCAATTCCAAATATGAATCATTACTCTATATTGAATGCAATCCAAAACTTGACCTACACTATCACTTTCCTATCTTGCCTCTTTTGGATTGCTTTTTCCAGTGTACTGCTCCCATTCTCTCTCCATGTGCAAACCATACAAACATCTTTTCCCCAGTGCTAAACAACTTACAATCATTCGCATCTCTAATCTTGACTGTATAAAGAGAAAGATGACAAAGAAACGATTCATATCCTGTTATTTTTCTTCTCTTTATTTCCAGTCTTTTCTCTGGACATATACTTTTATGGCTCTTCATCTCAATAACTGTTTTAAATGTTTTTAAATGTTTTTTCCAAAACTTATCACATGGCCTTGGATTAATAATATTATACATATTATCACAAATACAACATATATTATATATATATATATATATATATATATATATATATATATATATATATATATATATATATATATATATATATATATATATATATATATATATATATATATATATATATATGTATATATAAATATATATATATATATATATATATATATATATATATATATATATATATATATATATATATATATATATATATATATATATATATATATATATATAATGGGACTTAATGGTCTTGTGATTGTCATAACTGACTCACTGTAAAGTGAAATAGCCCTGATCTGATTCTCAAGAAAGGTAGAACGATTTAGGCCCCTTCCCGTTGTTGATCTAAGTAGTGAATTACGTGCCTGGTACTTTGTCGATTGTAGTGGGTCTCAACCAAGGGGGATAAACGCAAGGTGCTAGCACAAGGGACCAGATGATCCTCCAAACTAAGGGATAAATGAGCATTCTCCAGTTTGAATGCCAGCTAGATACGAAAGGTCATCCAAGGTCAACGACGTCTTCGCCTAAGCTAGGCGTTCCAGGAAGCAATTGACCTAAAGATGAGTTCCCTGACCTCTGAACCCTCGAAGGAACTCTAAGAAAGATTAGAATTTATGTATAAGAACCGAGTGTTGTTATTTACACCCAAAGTCGTGATTTCTAAACTACGTAAATAAACCGCTGCACCGTTTTCTGTTCGTGAGAATCACCAAGGGGATACTCCTCCATTCTGGGAAGCTCGAATAAATATTTTATATCCCGGATCATATCTGGGGAAATCCAGGGTTCTCGTAGCCATCTTGCCGGATTATGCATGCCACCTGACAGCCAGTCAAAGCTAATCCTATTCCCAGCGAATCTTAAATCTTGTTTAGCCTTATTTTTTTTTTTTTTTTTTTTTTTGGTAAGCACGGTGGCCTGGCCTTGAAAGAGTTTTATTGACTTTGATCCACGTGGAGAAGAGTTCTGGTTCTCTGCGAAAAATTTGACCTTATTTAACTTTGTTTTCTAAATGTGAAGAGCAAAGTGGCGGTGATGTACTGTATGTGAAGACGAGCCCTTCTTTTTAAGGTATGTATTTTAGTATTGCGCAATAAGGAAAATATCACTATGACTATAAACATCATTATTAACAAATGAAATCACGATAATCAAAACGACTGAAGGACTTGCAAATATTAGTAAAAAGCGGTAAAAACAAATGAATTGCACTCAATTTCTTATCAATAAAAATCCATGTTAAATGTTTAATTATTTTTTTTATTACTTATCACGATAAAAAGTAGACTGTCGTCAACATGCCAATGTAAGATTTAAAACGATGAAAATGAATATAAATATATATCGTATTCAATCTATTTGATTTTTATTTAGCAGCTGATGCACAAAAAATCATAAAGGCTCTTAGTAAAATATTGTTCTATGATAACTTACATGGGTGGATTTGTTTCAAGAGATGAGAAAAGGAATCTGTCCTTACAGCAGTTTATGGGACTTCAGCCTGCAACATCTTTCGAGAACTCTTTAAAAAGGGAAACAGATGGAATGAAAGAAAATTAAAGAGGACTCTCATAAGGAAGTATAGGGAGAGGGAGAGAGAGAGAGAGAGAGATTCGTTTCGAACAGGGTGAGAGAGTAGGTTGACGACCGGTCGGTGGGTCGACTGGAATGAGGACTGGAATCGAGATCTGGAATCAAGACTTGATTTAAGGGGAAAGTTTAATCATCGTGATAGAGGTCTTCGAGGAAATGCAGCTTTCATTGGACCACTGTCATATGGAAACTGACTTTTGGTAGCGTGATCCGATTGACTTTTATGAGAACGCGTCATGGAAGCAGAGAGAGAGAGAGAGAGAGAGAGAGAGAGAGAGAGAGAGAGAGAGAGAGAGAGAGAGAGAGAAATTTCTGGAATGGGTTTGGCAACCAGTCAGGGCTGTGGCCAGAAGAAGGCAGTACCTCTGGCCAACCCTGGTCTTGTTTCTCTCAGGAATGTCGACGCATTTCACGTTCACACAAAAATGTTTGGTCCAAATCATCAAAAAAAAAGGCATAAATTACGCAAACAACACTTTGCTGTGTTCCTAAAGGTAGTTTTAGAGATGTAGATATTAATCCCCTTGAAACCGAAACTCGAAAAACCCTAAATGATGCTATACCGAGAAAAATAAAACCAACAACTGTCAGAGGTGCTGCCATCTAGCTACAACCACAGCCAGTTGTCACACCATTTATTATGTATCAGGTGAACGCGTAAATAAAATGCCTGCAAAAATATTTTGTGTAGCTATAATAAATAATGAGGTGCGATATCTTACATTCTTCTGCACAAGCTGTTGGGTTTCCCCTAAGAAAAGACATACCTCTTCCTTCAAAATGAGAAAATAAACCTGTACCCACATCCGTTTTTATTTCTATCTCAAAATCTAATAAAGTCTTCCTTAACTTATAGCCGACACAACCACGAAAATGACCGAAATTTGTCAATAACTTTTTATGACGTCTTTTGGAAGAACAAACATTTAGACAAGGTTGATTAAATAACCAGCTCAATAATCAATAATCAGAGCTTTCCAAACGACCCGGAGTCTACCAGCTTTTCATAATCTCGCTTAAATCCATCCAAAACCTTATGAGATATCTTGGACATTCATACAGACAAATAAATAATATTAATAACGTAACCTGCCCCTAACATCATTGGATGAAGTAAATATCCAAAAGCCCGTCTTCTGTCGCGACTGCGTGCCTGCCTGCAGTCGCCCACGAGCGCGCAAAAACCAACCCTGTTTTTTTCCGCCTTCCGATGAGTAGACTCCTCGGTGTCTGTCCGCTCCTTTGTCTATCACAGACTGTCTTTTGTCGTGTTTCGTGTCTGCGCTCGTCTGCGAGCGCGCAAAATCATCTCCTCTTTTTTTTTTTTTATCTATTGTGCCTGCCAACGTAACATGAAGTTCTGCGTAACAAAAGGGAAATCGACCTCTATTTCTTTGGCCCACGAAAAAAAAATATATAAAAAGTTTGCTTTCAGACAGGAGGGGTGGGGAAGGAGGGAGAGGTTTTGTCAGCGTCTGTGAAGGAATAAATATTGCTTGCAGGCAAATCACGTCAGCGTTTTGGTCTTTCATCGGGAACTGAAGGACACAGGGGCCCAAACTGCGCTGGGTGGATCAGAATTTGGGGGTCCCTCTGCTCTTTCAGGGAGGAAATATGGTATTTGGGTGGAATCTTTATCTAACCTTGGATGTTTGTCCGTGCTTCCCAGTGAACTATAATTTGTAGTTTCGGGAACACTGATCATTTTTACAGATTACACACATGAATACATACATGAACACACACACAAGAATACTGCAAAAATGCACTCTGACTCGATTTGGATTCGATATACTTTGCAAATAATTATTGTTCGGAAGGCATTGCGATACTGTCAGTTATATTTACACAGGCATCCATCATATTCGCTTATTATGAAAGCAGAGCAACTCATTCTACTAATACTGCCATTGCTGCGAGAGCAACTTCGTCATATCACCAAGATCGAATGACGGTTGCTGACATTCTTGCAAACCAGCAACCATCACATTGAGGACTTTGACCGATATGCCTACGCAAGGTCTTCGATGTCACTTCACAGAGTCTGAAAGTTGCCTGGATTATCCAGCTCCCTTGAGGTGGAACCACCTCCTTTAGAGGCAAAATAAACCATGACTGCTAAAGAGCGGCGCCACTGTAGCGCCTGTCAGGACAGAATTGGAATCATTTTAGTTTTCTGAAAAGAAAACTACTGTGCTGACTTTGACTGTCCGTCCGCACTTTTATCTGTCCACACATTTTCTATCTGCAATTTTTTCTGTCCGCCCGCAGATCTTAAAAACTACTGAGGCTAGAGGGCTGCAAATTGGGATGTTGATCATCAATCCTCCAGTCATCAAACATACCCAATTTCAGCCCTCTAGTCTCAGTAGTTTTGATTTCATTTAAGATTAAAGTTAACCATAATCGTGCATCTGGCAACGATATGGGACAGGCCACCACTGGGCCATGGTCAAAGTTTCATGGGTCGTGGCTCATACAGCATTATACCGAGACCACCGAAAGATCGACCTATTTTCGGTGGCCTTGATTAAACGCTGTACAGAAAATTCGCTTGCGCCGAAGAACTTCGGCGCATTTTTTTACTTGTTTAGTCTTCCCAACGCTTCCATAACTGTGCCTTCTTTTTCAAGAGGGGTTCCTTTCTTAATCTCCGACTAAAAAGTCTTACATAAAGCAGTGGAGCTGGAATCTATCAATGAAGGCTTAAAGTCTTACAACTAATCCAAGGGTCGACTTGGAGTTACCTGCAACAAAAGCTAACATCATTCTGTCCTTGAGGAAAAAGCTTGTCTCTGGATGTAGTTAATCCGCATGGCTCCCAAGAAAAGACCAGGGAATGATCCATGTCATATTCATTCTTTAACAACAGAAAATGGATGAGCCGCCAGTGCAAAATACTTCAACATCTGCCGTTTCATGCACCAACGAAAAAGGCCCATTAGCAGGATGATGAACCCCTAGACACACAATGCGCTATTCACCTCTATCTAGGACAAGGGTCGCCAACCTGCGGCTCTTTCAAGACACTTGTGCGGCTCCAAACGCTGAACTAATACCATTTTATCCATTTAAAACAAAGAAATTATGTAACACTCTTAAGACAATTTTTGATTAAGCTTTATTCAATTTTAAAAGCATATTATAGGCATCAATTTTATTGATTTTTTAATGATATAGATATTTTCCAAGCTGAGAATATTAAATATTTAAGAGAAAGAGAGAGCATTTTTGTCATTGCGGCTCTGACAGTACTACATTTTTATGATTCTCTAAATAAATGGCTCTTCCAGCTTCAAAGGCTGGTGACCCCTGATCTAGGATGTGTCTAATGCTTCATGGACGTTGAAAAGTTAAGTATACCTTAGTTTAACCAGACCACTGAGCTGATTAACAGCTCTCCTAGGGCTGCCCGAAGGATTAGACTTACTTTACGTGGCTAAGAACCAATTGGTTACCTAGCAACGGGACCTACAGCTTATTGCGGAATCCGAACCACATTATACCGAGAAATTAATTTCCATCAACGGAAATAAATAACTCTGATTCTTCATTGGCCGGCCGGAGACACGAACTCGGGCCTAGCAGAGTGCTAACCGACAACTCTACCGACTCATCCAACGAGGAACTTCATGGACGTTGAGGCTCCTCCTTTCTAATCCCTCTTGGACTCCATCTATGTAACCATTGTTATATTTTTCACTCCTTTTTTCCTGTATACATCATATATATATATATATATATATATATATATATATATATATATATATATATATATATATATATATATATATATATATATATATATATATATATATATATATATATATATATATATATATATATATATATATACATATATATATATATATATATATATATATATATATATATATATATATATATATATATATATATATATACATATAAGCCTTATCCTTTAAGATGAAGTGTTTCATTAAGTTTCTGGTTCTCAGCAAATCATTTTGGGATGAGGTTGCTAGCCCTATGCCTTTTTCACTTTGGCTGGCCCACCACAGACTACCAGAGTAGTAATTCACTGCCTTGAAGTCATTGGAGCCACAGATGATTTTTCAGTCCAAAGGCCCCAGTTCCTCTCTTTTGGGATCGATCTCCCGGCTGTCGCAGGTGAGACAAGGTTAGTAACCACTGAGCCAGATGGGCATATATATATATATATATATATATATATATATATATATATATATATATATATATATATATATATATATATATATATATATATATATATATATATATATATATTCCATTATGCCCTTTTCCCACTTAGTCTCTGGGGATGAGACTGTTACCCCACGGACTTTTTCTTGACCCCAGCCAATGCTGACACCCATTTACATGTGGGTCGACTGGCGGGCTGTAAACAGGAAAGATACCCACGGACCTAGAAGAAGTGAGCCAAGAATGTGTGTGTGTTTTTTTTTGTGTGCATTACACTGGAAAGATCCCTACCTAGATGCATTATTGAACTTAATGACCTTGTGGTGGGGTAATTATCGCCTATATCCGCTTTAATTGATGTTTCTTGAGCTTGGTTAGTAAAAATATACCCGAGGAAAACAAAGGAAGAAAATGGTACAAGATAATAAAAAGTAATTTAGATGAGATTATTCCCTGCAAAACATTCATTAATCTGAGCATTAACGTGTTCCTTTGTGTTCGATCGTCGGCCGTGTGTTTGTGCATTTGTTTGTTCGTTCCTTCTTTGTGTCTTTGTTTGTTTTCGTGCCTATTTGAGTACTTGCGAGATCGCGATTCTGTTTGTTTGTTTGTCTGTCATTCTGCTTTGTGCTTTGTACTCCTTTGTTTTTATACTTTTGTGCTTGCAAGTGCATTCTTGTTATGCTCTTATAGGTTGGAATGTTTGTTTGCTTGAATGAGTGTGTGTATGTCTATATGTTTTTGTTTGTTTGAATAATTAAACCAGTTTGTTTACGCTTCTAGCATTTTTTATTCTATACGGCTGCGTGCCCATTTAGATGTATATTTTATGTATAAACGGGTATTTGTGTACTCAATAAATCCACACAAAAATATATATATATATATATATATATATATATATATATATATATATATATATATATGTGCATTTATATATATATATATATATATATATATAATATATATATATATATATATATATATTTATTTATTTATATATATATTGATATATATTAATATACATATATATATATATATATATATATATATATATATATATATATATATATTTATATATATATTGATATATATTAATATACATACATATATATATATATATATTATATATATACACACAGAGTCGCTCATAACACCCATCCAGACAGACGGACAGATTATGAAAGCGCACGGACACAGTCACAAAAATCTAAAGGCACACAAACACGAAAACACACGTTCATGTTTGTGTCTGGGTTTCCGTGTGACTGTTTGTGCACATGTTTGTATTTATGTGTCTTTTGCACAAGCGTTTCTTTCTCTTCTCATGTGTCCAGCCAAATGTTTGTCTATTTGAATACTTACGTCTGTGGTTGAGAATTTCAACTTATTTGTATGCTTGTGCTGGCAAAGTCGAGTGCTTGCTGGTTTGTTTTCGTGAGTGCTTGTGTGTTGCCCGTTTGCAAGCTTTAGTTTTTGTGAATGTGTTCGTGCACTTTCTTAATTTGTCCGCTTGACTGGTTGAGTGTTCGTTGTAAGTTCTTACAAGTATGAACGACTTTGTAATATATATGTGTGAGTGAGTATAAATAATATATACACACATATATATTACAAAGTCGTTCATACGTGTAAGAATATCTATATATAATATATATGTATATATGCACATATGTATTATATATATATAAAACATATATATATGCATTATATATATATATATATATATATATATATATATATATATATATATATATATATATATATATATATATATATTTATGATTTTGCTTAAACGTTCTTACAAATTTGAACCATGAAGTTTTTAATTCTAGGAACGATTTTTTTTCCAATTTAAAATATTAGTTCCAGCGAAGGTCATACGTCGTTTCTTCGTGATTTCTTCTCAAGAAAAACGAACTCGTATGTAAATTACTTTTGGTTTGTCACATTTTGGATCATATACTATTGACTTACAAAGCATATATTATTTTCCGTTATGAATAATTATTCTTTACAACACTAGCTGAAGGAATGTACACAGTTTTTTAGAAAGCTTCACAGTATGTATTGCCTCTTTTGTAATAATAATAGTGATTAAAATAAAAAGACAGCAATCTTGGTCCACATTAATCTTTTTATTACTCGTACGCTCTTGCCTTACAATTTTTTGTGTGCACATGTATACATGTTCGTGTATGTAATTACGTGTGCATACTTGTGTATATGCAGCTCCGTTCATTATTTTTAATGCGCATTAGCTTCCCAATCCATTTATCATTATTCGCCTTCCTCAACCAAAACATAAATTACCAGAAGTACGAATTTAGTGCGAGAGTTACTTCTGATTGATGGCGGTCGAGGCCTTCCCCTACGAAACTTCACTCATTTTTCACCCTGAATGCGCGCTCGCGCACGCATGCGTTGGGTGGGGATGGGGTTGGCGGAAGAGGTAGGAGTGGTGGAGGAAGAGGTAGGTGGTGGGGTGGAGAGAAAGGGGTAAGGGGTGAGGTGGAGAGGATGGGATAAGGGATGGGGGAAGGGAAGGAAGGGGTAGGGGTGGGGTGGAGAGAAAGGGGTAAGAGGTGGGGTGAAGATGGGATAAGGGACTGGGAGTAGGAGGAAGGGGGTAGTGGGTGGGGTGGAGAGAAAGAGGTAGGGGCGGGGCGGAGAGAAAAGGGGTAAGAGGTGGGGTGAAGGTGGGATAAGGGATGGGGGAGTAGGAGGAAGGGGTAGGGGTGGGGTGGAGAGTATGGAATAAGGGATGGGGAGGGAAGGAATTGGTAGAGGGTGGGGTGGAGAGAAAGAGGTAAGAGGTGGGGTGAAGATGGGATAAGGGATGGGGGAGTAGGAGGAAGGGGTAGGGGTGGGGTGGAGAGAAAGATGGAATAGGGGTGGGGGGAGGGAGGGGTGAAAGGGTGGGGTGGAGGAAAGGGTAAGGGGTGGGATGGAGTGAAAGGTGGGATGGAGTGGAGAGGGAGGGTGGGGTGGAGGGAAAGGGTAGGGGATGGGAGAGAAAGAGGTATGGAATAAGGGGGGTGGAGGGGAAGGGGTAGAGGGTGGGATGGAGAGAAAGAGGTAGGGGTGGGGTGAAGATGGGATAAGGGATGGGGTGGAGGAAGGGGTAGGGGTGGGATGGAGAGAAAAGGGTAGGGGGTGGGGTGGAGAGAAAGGGGTAAGGGGTGGGGTGGAGGGAAAGGGTAAGGGGTGGGGTGGAGAGAAAAGGGTAAGGGGTGGGGCGGAGAGAAAGGGTAAGGGGTGGGGTGGAGAGAAAGGGGTAGGGGGTAGGGTGGAGAGGGTGGGATAGAGATGGGGGTAGGGGTGGGTTGGAGAGGATGGGATAAGGGATGGGGGGAGGGGAGTAACGGTTAGAGTAGGGTGGAGAGGAAGGGGTAGGGGGTGGGTGGCAGGGAAAGGGGTATGGGTGGGGAAGGAGAGGAAGGAGTAGGGGTGGGGTGGAGAGGAAAGGGTAGGGGGTGGGTGGCAGGGAATGGGTATGGGTGGGGGCAGGAGAGGAATGGGGTAAGGTTGGGGGTTATAAAGCTCGCTTTTTTTGTTTGTTTCTTATTGTATTTATTTTTTGGGCAGCGTACCATCGGCCCCCAAGCTACGCTGATTTCCGCCCTTTGCTTTTCATACTGTCTTTTCGGTGGCTCTCCGCTTAGCTGTCCAACTTCTTGAACTCCGAATGGTACAAAACTCGATGCCTTATTAATAAGTGTATGAAAGGCAACTCTCTGGTTTTGCTAATTTCAATAATAATAATAATAATAATAATAATAATAATAATAATAATAATAATAATAATAATAATGTTTATTATCATTATTTCCATTAAGAATCACTTTTCCCTCTTTCTAACAAATTATTCTCAGGTATTTGTTAAAACTTTTTATCTTTTAATTTTTTTAGAATATTACCGACGTAGCCTAATCGATTTATAAATAACTTATGTCGCGTGGTCTCACGTTTAAGGAGTCACTTTCATAGGAAGGGTGTCATTAATATTTTCATTTTTAAGTGCTTTGCACACACACAGACAGACACACACATGTGTATGTGTAATGTGTGTATATGTAGAAACATATATTTCAATTATATATGTATATATATATACATATATATATATTACATTATATATACAGTATATATATAATATATATATATATATATATATATATATATATATATATATATATATATATATATATATATATATATATATATATCAAACAGCAGTGGCCACAGCCAGGCATATATCAGTGAGGAGGAGGGGGACACAAAGAATTTTTGCTAGACAGCCAAACCTCTATAACATTTCCAGTCCTGAATATTGGTTAGGTTGGTTCAGTCTTGCTCATCTTTTGTGCTTTTAAATTTAAGATACTTATTTGGGATTTTGTGATATTTCAGTTATTGTAGAGCTACTCTTTTTAACTGTTCCTTTTAATGGTTTAAATTTATAATCATGGTGCATTTTCAATTTTCAATTTGTAATTTTTTTATAATTTGTATTATGTGTTTTTCAAGGCCCTCGAAAATGTAATGCAGACATTAAAATGTTGGAAATAAATGACCATTTTAGCAAAATATCTTTTGTATATATATATATATATATATATATATATATATATATATATATATATATATATATATATATATATATATATATATATATATATATGACTTTTTATCACATCACCGTGATTCATATACAATCAGTAAGCTTCAAACGTCCTTTAATATCCAATTCGCTCTACCTGAAATAATATATTTTCATATATGTTACCGAAGGAATTTTTAGTTGATAATAAGTTCGTCGTCCCGTGGGCTCGAACCAGCGAAGGACAAGAACTCAGGACTAAAAAATTCCCCTTCGGTAACATATATGAAAATATATTATTTCCGGGGTAGAGCGAATTGATATTAAAGGACGTTTTGTAGCTTACTGATTGTATATGAATCACGGTGATGTGATAAAAAGTCATAATATGGCTGCGTGCGACAAACGCACTACACGGTCAACATGGCAGAGGTGGGTGGATATCGTCTCCAAATACAAACACCTGAGTTCGACGGGGATTTGTAGGTGGGAGCCGATATCCACTTATACCTCACTTGCTGGCCGTGTGGGTTAATGCGTCCACTGTAGTCCTGAGTTCTTGTCCTTCGCTGGTTCGAGCCCACGGGACGACGAACTTATTATCAACTAAAAAATTCCCCTTCGGTAACATATATGAAAATATATTATTTCCGGGGTAGAGCGAATTGGATATTAAAGGACGTTTGTAGCTTACTGATTATATATATATATATATATATATATATATATATATATATATATATATATATATATATATATATATATATATATATATAATATATATATATGCTATATATATTTATATATATATACATATATAAATATATATAATATATATAACATATATATTATGTTTATATATATATATATATATATATATATATATATATATATATATATATATATATATATATATATATATATATATATACCCTACAGCATAAATGGATAAACAAACAAGGCAAGTTCCTATGTATAGCATGAGCAGAAACACACAAACACAAGCAAATTTATGCTGAGTTACCACATAAAAAGGAGACATAGGAATCTACCACAGCCCTACACAAACCGTAACAAGATCACCGTTTACCGAGGACTTTTGGCAGCCGAAAACTAGCTGCGACCAGATCGGGGCTATTAAGAAGTGTCAGGGAGCGCAAGCGCGCGCGTGCCTGCGTGCCTGCGTGTGCATGTAACTGGCTCCCCCGTGATTGTAAGTGTTGGTCTGTTTGTCTTCGGGTTTCGTGCAGGTAATTATTGATCGCGAATTCCAAGGTCGTCGTATAAATTAGTTGATGAGTTTTCTTTACTTTTCGCTCTTTTTTATTTTTTTTTTATTTTTTATTACTTTCGTTCTGGTATACAGAGGGATGGTCGTGCTCGTTGTTCTTAGGGACTTACCGTGGCAGGTCGTTAATCAACCTTGTTTAGATTAAGCTGATAACTGACCTTGAGCGGAAAAAATTAAAAATGGAGAAATTAATTATTATTTAGGTAGAATGACTTGCATATTGAGAGGATGTGCTATTTATTTGATCATATAATTACGCAAAAAAATTATTTCTACGTAACTGAACAGTTGAACTGAAAATAGAATTTTGGTCAAAGGCCAAGCACTGGGACCTATGAGGTCATCCAGTGCTGGAACGGAAACTGACAGTAAAAGGTTTGAAAGGTGTAACAGGAGGAAAACCTCGTAGATGTAATTTAGGAGAGGGTGAAAATATAATGGAAGAAAGAAAATGCGAAAGAAGGTACAGTAAAAGGAACGAAAGGGGTTGCAGCTAGGGGTCGAAAGCATGCTGCAGAGAACCATAAGTAATGCCTACAGTGCACCGCATGAAGAGTACTGACGGCATTACCCTCCTACGGGGTAACTGAATAAAAACGATTTCCATCTATAAACTCTCAAAGGTCCCCTCCGAATAACTGTTTCTCAGATAACAGTTGGAAAATGGAGAAAGGTTAAGTTGAGGGAGTTGGACAGCTAAATCCGAAAAGACTAGGGGAAACGAATGAAAAGTAAACGCGCAGGTATTCTCTTACAGTGCTCTGCAGATGACTCTGTTCGGGGATAGATTCATATATTGTATTTAGGAATTTTAGGGATCATACATAAATCTCACTTAAGGACTGATACTTAAATTACATTTAGAGACTTATAATTAAATTATATTTAGCCTAAAACATCAATTTTTTTTTTACCGATTAGGACAATTTCAAATATGTATTGAATATTTATTTTCATATTTCTATATTAGTTCTATAATTACCATACCTTTATCTTATACACCTTTACCTGTTCACTCTGTCCTTACTTAAATATCCAGGTTCTATAAGCATAATTCGCTGAAAATTACCTTTATGTAATACTAAAATAAAGTACCTCAATTAAACAATATTACTGTCATAAATATATACTATATACCGTGTAAGTTCTTGTAGTTACAGCAACATATACTTAGAACCACATCTCTATGCATCTGTTTATGGGACACGCACACACATATGTGTCTTTGTATACATCTGATAGACTATAAAAATAGCATAAAGTCCACAAGACTGTTCAGAGTTCAAGAAACAGCGGATACAATCGATAGTGTGCCACATTAATCTTGCGTGTGGAAGAATCTGTGACTGTCATCGCTCCATACTATCCCCCTAGCCCCCCCTCCTCTGTCCAAAATTGTATATACAAGGTACCTATAACTACCCCATTGCCTGACTGCCCTACTTTTGACAACTACGGCGTTGATGTGGGGATTCACGGCTAGCTAGTACCCGTTTTCTTCCTGGCTCCCGTTTTCTTTGAGATTTAATTTCATTGTTGAACTATGCTATTTGGCATCACTTCACTTTAGTTTTCATTGCGTAATATACTAAAAATCAAAAGTGCTCACTTATTTATCATATTTGCATTCTATTTTTCATAATGCTGTTATTAGGAAACTTATGTAATGTCGATTTTATTGCTTATAAAATAGGAAGTAAATACTATTTATATCTTTAAAAGATGTATAAATTCTTCAATGGCTAAGTCAGAATCAGTGTATTAGTCTCTCCTATCCAATAAAGGAACCCGCATTCGATCCATGAAACAGACAAGGAGACCTAAACATCACCCTGGTTATACACCCAAAGTTGCGAGCCCCTGATGTGTCCTAGAACGGGATAAGAAAAAAAAAGTAAAAAATGCGCCAAAGTGTCTTCGGCACAATCGAGTTTCCAGTACAGCGTATAATGCTATATGAAACTCTCAGCAACGACCCATAAACTCTCAGCCATGGTCCATGAAATTTCAGCTATGGCCCAGAGGTGGCCTGTGTTGTTGGCACCTATGGCGGGACCAGATGCACGATCATGGCTAACTTTAACCTTGAATAGAATAAAAACTACTGAGGCTTGACAGCTGCAATTTGGTATGTTTGATGATTGGAGGGTGTAAGATCAACATACCAATTTGCAGGCCTCTAGCCTCACTAGTTTTTAAGACCTGAGGGCGGACAGAAACAGTATGGACAGACAAACAAATAGTCATCTCAACAGGTTTCTTTTACAGAAAACTAATAAAAAGAAGAGTAAGGGAATAAAAAGCCATGAGTGATCAGTACCTTCCTACTGTAATAAAAAATAGGAGGACCTCAACGAGGTAATCTTCATTCCGCCAAAGTAGAATTATTCATCAGATTATATATATATGAGGATCTGCAACCCTCCTTTTGAGAATTCTTTCGTCCGCTATCCTGCCAATATCTTCAGCGCCATCTAGAGTTGCTGCAGTCCCTACACTCTACGCCATCTATTGACTGCTGAAGATAAATGTTTTTTTTAAAATCCATGGCATCACCTGAGATGTTAATCCATGGAATAAATTTGCCCATATTAGAATCCTTTGTTGTTAAAATTTTAGTTTACTTGAGACGTAAATTTACGCCCAGAGTTGAGTCTGGTTTACTGCTTGCTTAAGTTTGGATTACTTCTTCATTACTATTGTTTGGAGCTAAGTGTTGTATATAGTATGTAAGTACTTTATATATTATATTTAAGACCTTTTACCTGCTGTGCTTTCTACATCCCGATTGCAGTGTATTTTGTTTGAAAAGTATATTACCATCTTATACTTGGTACCATCTTAATATTTAGTTTTGAAGTGGGTGAAAATCACTGAATATTTTTTTTTTTTTTTTATGTGCCGTTCTTGAATCAGTGATTGTGAACAAGACATTTGCCGTAACATCTGGCATCAGGTTAAATTAAGGAAGTGATTGAACGTCACATTTGGGGGCCTGACCGGGATTTGATCAATTTGAAAGCTAAATATATCCTGTTTGTTTTATGATTAATTGAATGAAAAGTGATAATTTTTAGGAGTAAAGGTTATTTTGTAAACACTGTGATCGGGTGTAGTGTCCAGCATTGATACTTCAAGAGTAAGCCAGGCTCCACGCTTCAGTAATTATAAGTGTTAAGTTGAGTTTGACTGGTGAGCTAGAGTTTTGAACCAATTGTTTAATTAGGTTTCACATTATAGAGCCTAGTTTTTCTCCTAACTTCTCATTAGAGTTTTGAATGTTAACGCCTTATTTGGTGCTAACAAGTGGGTATTGAAATCCCATTACTTGTAATCTAGGGAAGTCTAGGAAAATACCTTTCTCATAGGTATCTCAGATTTAGTCTCACCCCATAGAAAGTTGGGTAATAACCATGATTTATTGTTAGGTATAGGAAACTTGTTTTCTCTTTCACATTGTATTACAAGAATGCTTTTTTGATCCAGAAAGTTACTAGTTAATATTGTGTATTGTACTGTAATTATTCAAATTGTGAACCTATTGTTGTGGATTCTGCCATTTTACTTCTAGTCCTGTTCCATTGTGCATTTTTCTGTTTTGAATGTAAATGTCTTTTAACACCATTTCAGGTTTTAACATATGATATGTTTCTTTCAAATTAGAAAAAGTAAAAAAATGGAATTCTGGTTTCGTCCTGTGAAAGGACGAATATATTTAAAGAAAGAAGTGGTGTTTATTTTTACATACTATATGACATTTATTGTGGTCTAGAATAATTATGACCTTATTACTTTATTTTATGACCAGGGGGTTAGTCACTATAATTAGTTGGTCTCGAAGTATAAATCTGCATATTTGTGAATCAGAATTTCCTCTAGTGATGATTTCCATCTATAGTGGGTGGAATTCACTCCATTTCATGACTGTAGCTTTTGCTGAATCGCTTTCGTTAAATCTGCAAGTAAAGTTTAGCTTTGTACTTCAGTGTTTAATTCCAGCAGGCCTTTGTGTAAAGATAGGTTTAGTGAGAGAAGACGAGGAACAGGGATTTACTGACCCAGAGATGAGCGATGTTCTTAAAACAGATACAGCAATAAAAGATGGCCCTACTGACCTGGGGATAGGCCATTTAACATACACACACACAGGGAGCATTTGCGACCTGCTTCATGGATGTACAAGAGGCTTATCTGGCAATGTCGTCTGTCTATACCTGGTATTTACCTACCCAGGTACTGACCAGACCTACTACTGTTTTTAACCAGTTGAACCCACAAGATATATACATATATGTATGTATATATATATACATATATATATATATATATATATACTATATATATATATATATATATATATATATATATATATATATATATATATATATATATATATATATAAGTACCATAAGCCATTCGCAACTCTCAAACTCTCATCCATCACGGCTGCATTCCCCTATGCTCAAGTAACTGCCAGATACCTTATTAAATGCTTAGATCAGCAAAGAAACAAAGGTCTTTAACGAACAATGCCAAAAGCTGACTGCTATCTCGACAATCAAACCTAAGATCTCTCATTGTATGTGTACAATTCATTACATAAAAGTATGAAAAATTAATACTAAAACGTATGTATAAAGTTGCAAATAAACACGCATGGTCGCATACATACACATCCACACACGCGAGCCTCATGTTGAAAGGTAAAGTACAGTGTCGAACACGGCATAAAACGACGTCTCAGACGTGATGGTTAATCAAGGCTTACGAGCGAAATAATGTAATTAATAACGCCCTCACGTGTAGACTACATGTAATTAGTCACGAATAATCAGGTACACCGTCGGCCCGCACTTCGCTTTTGGCAGCTACGAATTTCCTTTAATTCGCCTAAAGTTACTTGCAGTATGCAACACTAAATAACCTCTCTCTCTCTCTCTCTCTCTCTCTCTCTCTCTCTCTCTCTCTCTCTCTCTCTCTCTCTCTATATATATATATATATATATATATATATATATATATATATATATATATATATATATATATATAATATAAATATAATATATATATATATATAAAATATATAATATATATATATATATATATATATAATATATATATATATATATATATATATATATATATATATAAAGGCAATATATATACGAATATAAAGAGAAACAATGGAAAGTGCTGCAAAGGCCTTTCGACTTATAGTCCTTTACTTATTTATAAAATACATACTTATGTAACCATGGTTTGTACCGTATGTTCTGACGAGGGAAAGAATAATTAACGGTTCATTGCATAAAGGTAAAGGGTACCACAGGCGACTGTAATAATCACAGGAGCATAACGATAATTAGCGTACCTGGGAAGGTGTACGGTAGTACTTGATCGACAAAGTGAGACAGATGACAGGGTAATAGAAAGGGTAAAACGTGGGTTTAGACAAAGAAGCGGGTGTGTGGATAAAGTCTCTGTTATGAAACTGATTTGTGAGAAGTATGAAAGTAAAGTAAGATGCTATATGTGGCATATTTGGATAGAAAAAGCCAATGAAAAAATCGATATAGCTGTGATATTGTGTGTTGGGGGAGAATAATATAGAAGGTAAGTTACTGAAAGTGTTTAAAATTCTTTATGATGGAGGCGAAGCGTTGTCAGAACGTGTCAATGGGTGAGTGACTGGTTTGGCATAAAAGTGGGTCTGAAAGAAAGGTGCATTGTCTTTATGGCAGTTTGATATCTTTAATAATGGAGTGAGCAAGTTTGCAGATGTTGCAGAAATGGTTAAGATAAATGAGGAGAAACTCTGGAAAATAGTGAAGGAGCTTAAAAGTGTCTGTAAGTGGAGAAAGTGGCAAGTTAATGAAAACAAGAGCAGAAATACATTCACTCCACTGTTTAGCGGCATTTAGTCGATATCCGTATAAAACACACACACACACACACAGTCCTATATATGTGTGTATATATACATCACTTTCTCACACACACACACTAGTATAAACACACATATATATATATATATATATATATATATATATATATATATATACATACATATACATATATATATATATATATGGCAATTTCCTCAAACCGTAACACTGGTACCACTGCCGAGTTCGACCTTCAGAGTTAGTGCTGGTGTGGTTTGTTCTTGAAAAGGTAACCATAATCAACTATCAGATGCAACCCATCTAACTGACATATTGTAACCATCTTGACACCTTCCCTTTGCTTTCTTTCACATTCAGCAGTCAAAAGTCAAAGTCAACCTCTTGCCATCGAATGGCGTTAGGAATAGAACAGAACATACAAGTTAGGCCAAAGGTTAAAGGCTCGGATCTAAGAGATTAGTCAGCGCTGAAACGGAAATTGACAGTAAAAAGGTTTGAAAGGTGTAGCAGGAGGAAGACCTCGCAGTTGCACAATGAATCAATTGCTTGGAGAGGGTGGACAGTAAGATGGAAGAAAGAAAATATGAACGGAGGTACAGCAAAAGGAATGAAAGAGGTTGCAGCTACGGGCCGAAGGGATGCTGCAAAGAATCTTAAGTAATGCCTGCAGTGCACCGCATGAGGTACACTGACGGCACCAACACCCATACGGGGCGAATTGGTGTTAGGGACATGTCCTGTAAGAAGACATTCATACTGGCCACAGGATTTGTGGAGTAGGATGCCCAGCTTAGTTCTCCCCGCACTTGATTTACACCTAAACGCTAATACCGATTTACAGCTGAATCGACTGGGTGAACCACATGCGGCAATTGCATTAAACAGCGTCGCATCAGTTTCATAAAAGAGAGTCGGCTCAAGACTCCTGTATAATCCATTTTGCATCTTTATGCACTTCTGTTCTACAGAACTTCCACTGAACTCCATCTATTTTCTCATAAACTCCTCAGACTGAGTTCAGACTTCTCACCTCTGTCGATAAGTTGGGCATCTAGGTGGCTTATAACGTTTATTCAATAGATCAAGTTGATCGTATTGCTAAAATTGCCTCTAAAACTGGGTGTACTATTTAGGTGCCATAAACTCTTTCGTCCATGTCAGTTAATAAAATAGTATGTTGGACTTGTATCCCTGTTTGGAGTACCGCTCTCTTGACATGGGTGCTCCTTTGGTCCTCCTCCTCAGTAAAGCTGAATTTAAAAGAATTCGTTGGATCAATGATGCACTCTGACCTCTCTCTCTTCTCTCTCTCTCTCTCTCTCTCTCTCTCTCTCTCTCTCTCTCTCTCTCTCTCTCTCTCTCTCTCTCATAAATATTACTTCAATCATTGTTTATGAGTTCAAGAGAATTCCATCTCCTCACTGCCAGCCTTGTACTGCCCAAAAGCCCAAGATTTGGAATTCTCTGTCCTTTCAGGTTTTCCCGACACACACACACACACACACACACACACACACACACACACACACACACATATATATATATATATATATATATATGTGTGTGTGTATGTGTATATATGTGTGTGTGTATATGTATATATATATATATATATACAGTATAATGTACTGTATCTATATACATGTATAACATGTACAAACATATATAGTAAATGCGTCACTGTTATGACTGTAAAGTCACGTGCATTATGCTGAAACATATGAGAAAACCGGATTTCAGAGGAAAGTGCTATCTGAAGACGTCATTTAACCATAAACTGGAAAGCGTACATGGAAAATAAATGGGTCTGAGACCATCAAATGCTACAGGATTTATCCTGTGACTGATCTGTAGATTGATGAAATCGTTAAAAAATAAACTTGTGGCTACTGATTTCTTGATAAATATGCTAAGCTGCAACATTCAAACTTCTTTCGACCATGTCTACGAAGTTAACATACTAAGTCCCTCCGCTACTCACTGGCATTCCCAACATATGTAGTATGTAGTGCTTTTGATTTCTCACACCTATCTGGGTGTGATCACACTCGGACGAGAGAGAGAGAGAGAGAGAGAGAGAGAGAGAGAGAGAGAGAGAGGCAAAAAAGCTCCCTTCGCCAACAGAACTCTCTCTCTCTCTCTCTCTCTCTCTCCAA
>NC_089786.1:16533474-16555974 GCF_040412425.1 Macrobrachium rosenbergii
AAGTCAAAAGTTAAAAGCTTTTAAACGTGACTCAGGTCAATAGCTCCTCCCAAAACTGGAAACTAGTATTAAAGGCAGGTGTCCACCCGTTAGTTAACCATCGTCACTAACCAAAACACTGAGACGTATTCAAACAGCGCGTATTTAAAACGTGTCGTTGGCTTCCTCGTTTGCTTGTTCTCCCTGAGCTGTAAATATCTTAAAAATAAACCTTTTAAGCAAGTAACATTTAACGTGTGGCTCTCTTACTAACTTACTTTAGCAAGCAAAAGTTCAGGGTATAGTTCCAGCACAGGCGCTCGATAAAACCACTTATTTACTATCAGCGTGTAGCGTTGGAAATTTAAAAAAAGAAATAAATAAATTGGACTGAAACCCTCCCTTGCCGGTATGAACATTTTATTAGTGGGCGTGATGGGTTAACTTAGGTACTATGCTGGTACTTATGTTTATTTAAACAAGTTAAGTCTGTGATTAATATTAATGATTAAGACAGCGTTCATCTTTCTTTTCCTCTCCATCATTCCAATTATTGTTAACGTTTCTTTTACTCTCTTTCATTTAAATAATTAACATTCGTTCTCATCATCTCCATTTCGGTTTTTGTTAACCTCTGTTCCTCCTCTCTTTTTTTAACACTGATAACCTTTGTTTTCCGGTTTTTCATTTGAGTTTTTTTAACTTTTCTTTCCTCTACCCATTCCAGTCTAAAGGTCCTTTGCATCGTCCCTACACCCACAGCTGTGTGACTTTCTGCCCTTTAACTTTTCCTCCATACCTTTTGGTCTTTGCCACTTGTCTGTCCAACTTCTTCAACTCCTCCTTGCTCCAGTTTTCATCTCTATTTGTGGACAAACCGTACGGCCTTCTGTGAGAGATTAGGGAGGACTCGGTAGTCTTTTAAATTTAAATTATCTACTTATTTACCTTTATAAAACACAAGCTAAAGGCTTTGATCATCATCAGCCATATTCATTTCGGAGGGTCCCTTTCCGCCCCTCAGTTGGCCCATAAAGCAGACCTCTTTTTATCAGTTGAAGTCTATAGATTTTGAAATCATTTTAGCTTGAAAGTATTATGTCAAACTGATTCTTATTTTCTGTGACATTTTGAAAAAAAATTCTACAGGAAACTTTTTCAGTTCACGGGTTAGATTTTTATAAATACACTTCCCACTTTTACTAAAGCCTATTTAGTAATCCTCAAATTACCCGGTCCAGTAACTATTTCTTCCCGATGCCTTCATGCTCCGGCATTCTCCCCAGCTTCCGTATTTCCTGACTTACAATCTCTCTTCCTTCAAGAGGGGAAACCTATCCATTCTTTTAAAGTTTAAGCTCCCCATTCATCTATGTCCATTACTTCGCGTGCTCAGTTGTAACGGAATGCTTAAAAACGCACTGGGTGGGTTCAAAGTAATCGTAAAAATACGTTTCAAGCGGTAAACTGGCTCTCATGTTGCCATATCAGTCACGAAAAGCAGTAGCAGTACTGAAAATAATTTCTTGCTACCTCGCGTGAAGTTATTCAGTGAAGTAAAAAAAAAAAAAATTTCGGAGGACATTGCTAAGTTTTGGGTCGTTTTGTAGATGCTAAAGCTGTGGCAGCTTCGCATCATTTAAAAGAAAAATATTTCGCCTAATATAAAAAACAAAACTGTGCAACCGAATGAAATAGTAAATGCTAGTTGCCATAAATCGTATTGGATATCATTTACACTTTTGGGATAAGTGCCGCAAAGGCATTGTACCTATACTCATTGTACATTAATGAGTCTAACAGTGGTTCTCAACCAGAGGGAATTTCCCCCTAGGAGGGAATTTCAGAGTTTCAGGGGTGGGGGGTGCGCGGAATTGTGTCCACAGATTGGCGGACTCAAACTGGCTCTAGGACCACGCAAAACGCAGTGTGCATCGGCCCGCACTACTGAGAGGTCACGCTGGGCTTTCTCTTTGCTAGCTTGTGTGTTTGTTATTATTATTTTGTTGCGTATTATTTGGAATGCACCTTTTGAGGCAGAACTTTGGAAAGTGGGGTGGGGAATGACATTCTGAAATATGGTGAAAGAGTGTATGGGCCTAAAAAAGGTTGAGAACCACTGGAATTCTAACCAGACATCATCGTCAGATGAAAGTGATAATGTAATTGATCACTTTTGAAATAAAGATAGTTTGTTAAGGGGGGGGGAGAATTTTTGTTTTTCGTTAAGCCTAAATGAGAACGATACCCGCACATGAAGGACAGAATTTTTTTCACGCAGGCTTACTGGCACATTTGGAAGAATAAAATGCCTCGTCTTTCAAAATTCTGTAAAGCATGGGTGATGAAACCTAAGGTAACTCACTAATTTTCCACTTAAAATTTCCATATATACAGCAAAAGATATTTTTGTATTCAAAGACTTATTAAACAGGACATAACTTACAGCTCTGGTTCTCAGTAAGCAAGTTGGCAGGAAATTGGCTTGAAATGTATCCATATCTGGCCCTTTTTGAACAAAAATTTCCGTCTTTAATACTTGCAGTTTAACCCTATGGCAAATGGGATGAATTTTTACAGCTGTTATTGGCTCGCAGTTGGCCTTTTCCCACCCGGAAAACTTTGCAACCCTGTTAACAGTAGCAACAGGTCTGTGTTGCATCATACCTCTGAGTCTGTGCCCTGAAAGTATCATTATCACCGAAAATTCAGACAAAATACATCGAAAGCATTGTGGTATCGTACACCTTTTTTCCATAAGGGTGTGTCCACACTGAAGTAAAAGCATGTCACAAACATCACAAACAGGTTAAATACAATCTAACTTGTTTCATACCATTATCGCCCCCGCAGGGCGTTAGTGTCGTCAGCGCACTTCACGTGGTGTACTGTAGTCATTACTTAAGGGTCTTGGCAGAGACCTTTCGGCCCCATAGCTGCAACCTCTTTCATTCATTTTACTGTACCTCCGTTCGTATTCTCTCTTCTCCTGTCTTTCCACCCTCTCCTAACAATTGTTTCATAGCGCAACTGCGAGGTTTTCCTCCTGTTACACCTCTCAAACCTTCTTACTGTCAATTTCCCTTTCAGCGATGAATGACCTCATTGGTCCCAACGCTAGACCTTTGGCCTAAATCCTATATTCTATCCATACCGTTATCCGACATTTGCCAAAGGCTGGTCCTCCTCCGCTTACGGTCGTTGACTAGTTTTCAATTGCTTGGTGATATGAATGCAATAAGTTTCCAAGTGTTTTTATGACACTGAATGCCTTGATGTTATTACCTTAAGCTGGCCTTATGCCAGTAAGGAGCTTTATCTTTAAAATAAACATACAGACATCAAACATCGAGGATAATTTACTTTTTCTTTATAATTGTCACTATTATTATTATTATTATTATTATTATTATTATTATTATTATTATTATTATTATTATTATTATTATTATCGTAACAAATTTTAATCAGAGCGATTTAATGGTGGAGGCATTCTGGAACAAGACAAAGTTGAAGAAGTTGGACAGCAAGGCTGTAAGAACCCAAAAGGAACAGATAATAGCTAAAAGACGGAAAGCAATGATGCTGGAATCGACGGAACAATGCATATGTCAATGTTATGCCGCAGTTCGCCACATAGGGTGCACTGTAGGTGGTACCACTCTAAGAGGTCGTTCGCCTCCAGGAAAATTATCATTGCATTTGTGTCAAAATTATTTGTATCAAAAACAACAATTTCACTCGCAGACAATAGATAAAAATAAAAAAATCTTTATGATGTGTTGCCAAAATCTTAATATCAAGCGTGATCATGTAGTTAGGAAGAACGGTTAGGAAACCTTTCAAAGGTAAAATTCCATAATATGCTTCAGCTATCTTCAACAGCATACTAGAAATAATGTACTGCCTAACCGCCTTCCCTTTACCCCTACATCCACACACACACACACACACACACACACACCCATATAATGTGTGTGCGTGTGTGCGTGTGTGTGTGAAGTGAAAGGGAATGGTATGGGGTTGAATATTACCAATAAGCATCGTTAACTGGGGCAGTATTTATATATTATATATATAATATATATATATATTATATATATATATATATATATATATATATATATATATATATATATATATATATATATATATATATATATATATATATATATATATATATATATATATATATATATATATATATATATATATATTAAACACCATTAGTGTCGCAAGCACTTCACATTAAGAATACCTTACACCCACAAGGACTAATTTGGCAAATTCCTCAACCCTGTAGACCCTAAACGAATACCTTTCGGGTTCGATACAAGGATGACAGGATGACAGCCATCTGAAACAGCAGAGGTCAGCGAAAAGGTTAAAGTCCCTCCCTTACAAACTACCACCTTTCATCGAATCATACAACAAATTTTGGCGATATGGTGCAAGACGGAAAACATTAAACCAACAGAAGATGTAAAATCTTTCATCACCTACCTGAACCGCGGTAAAGCCAGGGTCGCCATTTCTGCTTCCACTGGATTTTGTTCTCCAAGACGTCAACTTTCTTCACTTTTCTTTCCCTTATTCACCAAGTGTCTTTCCCACGAATATTGTCTGAGTTTTTACTGTTTGTTTCTTTATTTTTCATTCCGTACATCACGGAGGTTGCACACGCCACTGCATGTTGTACCACGCCATTTTTCAATTCATGGTGCCTTACCTAATGATGGAGAACAAATAATAAGCGTCCAAATACTGAAATAAAATCACAAGACTGAAAAGCTTGATCTTAAAATAGCACAAACACAAATGTTTAAGTATTAAAAACCGAGACCAAGGTCAATTTTAACTAAAAAAAAAAAAAACTCGCCAAGAGGGATATATAATGCACCAGTCAGGGCCTTTTTTTTTTTTTTTTTGCAGATGCTGCGCACTTTTATCCGGTCATAAACAGAGCAGTTAACATAAGTTAAAGACCACACTTCACTTTCACTATGGTTTTATGTCCAAACCTTCACAGGGATAATTCCCTCTCTGGTGGGCCCATGTACGTTTTCAAAATAAGGCGCTCCTTATACATTTTATTATTGTCAGTCAGTGTTTTCTCGACAGTATCATACCTTCTGCAGAATAGGAGTCTTTAGTTCCTTTTTAAATTTGCTTTCTTCTTGTATGATCTTCACTTCAGGTTAAATTTAATGTCCTCCTGGGCCTCTGTAGGCTCATAGGGCAGGCGCTGAGCTCCTGTTTCTTAGGCCGACAGCCAGTGGGGGACAGGTCTCAATGCCTATGACACGGCCAGTGTGTCGCTAGGCCCATTGTGTAACTCCCCAGCCGGAGGGTTGGTAGCTATTCTCCTGCTGAAACTCCGATTTTTTCGGATTTAGGACAATTTTAACTCGACTAAATTAGATATCCACTGACCCAAGTACATTTTTAAAGTTCAAATTTTGATGATTAACTTTTAACTTGATTTTCTGGATAATGTTTGTTTCCGGTCCGAACATCCCCATCAAGTACTCTGTACCATCAAGTACTCCGCTCCTGGTCGTTCCGGCAGTAAGTCATTAGGCCGTAACATCCAAAACAACGTAAGAAGTCATGTTTATGGTATTTACCGTCATTATTTTATGTTTCACGAGCATCCCCAAGGGGTTGGTACTAAACACGGCGCCCATTTTGCACATAAAAGTGCTTACGGCCTGAGGTTTGGAAAATTTACAGCGAATGATTTCCGGTTGAAATCTTGAATGGGACAGTTGAAAACAGCAAGAAAACTCGCAAATATGTCTGTCATGTGGAACTGGAGTCCGGACCGGAAACGAACTTTTACTGATTTTTTTTTTCTACCACCCGAAGTTTTTAACTGCCGGTCAATTAAAATACGAAATGATCTTCAAACAACGACTCTTAGTTAAATTTTTTTTTCATTTTTAATGACAAATTTGTTAACCCTATGAATTTTTTTCAACTTCTACCGTAATATCATAGGCTACATAAATTTTCACCACTCTTTTACTTAATGTTTTGAAATTTGCAGACTTTGGAATCTTGGCTTTGCGGTAGTAATCACTGCACGGGTTAGTTTATCAAGCGATCAACTAGTACTTACGGTTATAACACTAAACACTTCCTGTTCAAACTTCTAGAATACACGAATCTTGGGGTTTAAACCTTAAATCACACGAAACTTGATTAATAATCAACTCCTTTAATCTTCTATAGTCCTCACCAGTTCACTGACTGAGTGTCAAATGTCGTTATGGTCTAAGCATGCATTACAATACGAGCACTCTAGTACACAAAACAAGGAAAGCAGTTCCACAGTTGTACGATAACTCTCTTTTAGGTAACTTGATATTTAGATTGTGATACAGTTTTAGAAGAAAATACTGTAATTTTATTATTATTAATACAGTCCTGGGATAACCTTATAAACAAGTAGTATTTGCTTTCACCATTAGGTTAGAAATATCGATGACTTTTTACCGCATTCGGTAGTACTTGGCAGTTGCTCGGGTCGCTTGGTGACCAACCGATTGGACGTCATACGTGCGTCATAATGCATCGCAGTTTAGAAAATAATCAAGAGATGAAACATGAAATATATGAAATTTAACATACAAATGAACGATAAGATATCACGTCACCTTCTGAAACACAAGAAGATTATAAAATACGTTAGGGACATCAGTAAGCAATGTTTACACGTAGCCATGGCATTTTAGCCTACTGGAGAACCTCACTACTATAATAGTTTGGTTTCGTCAGCTGTCATGATTAATATGGACCCTATGGAGCCCCCTTCCCCCACCACGGAATGCTAAGAGCTTTTGCATGATTAAACAGTTTTTTTTATACCTCGATGGGGTTTTTTTATTTGTGAATCGTTGCAATATATCATTAGTATATATTCTGTGAGCTGGATTGTTCATACGAAAGAAATAGGTTGTTTTTCTCGGCTGAAATATGTCAAGTGAGCCTAGCTTTGATTAAGCCTTATAACTTCTACCATTCTCTGTCTGTGTATGCGCGTGTGCACGTTGAATTGGGTGCGTACGTATCTTTATCTCGATTTACATAACAGTTAAATATATACTTAGATGTGTTGTGAATATACAAACGCGTACAACCAATCTCTCTCTCTCTCTCTCTCTCTCTCTCTCTCTCTCTCTCTCTCTCTCTCTCACACACACACAAACACATACACCTTCAGTATTAGCCGAAAGCGCGGTGATTCCTGAAAAAAAAAAAATTCCGCCTCCCGCCTTGAATTCGAAGCCTCGTGCCTGGACAAGACAGTCATTTCGCCGATTCCCGGGAACGCAGATCAGGAGCTATTGATCCGGAACTCACTGATCCGTTTCCTGTTGCTCGTGGCACGAGCGAGCTTCCAGTCTCTTCGATTGAGAGAGAGAGAGAGAGAGACTATTATTCTAAGTGAATCTTGATGTTTCTACATTGAGTGAGTAAAGAGGGATGGGGGTGGAAATAAAGTTATTATGTTTCCTATTAAAGAATGTATAAATACAGAGTGAGTTAATAAATTTGGCGAAGTTGTTTTTCAGAAAACGGCAAATGGAGTTAGTTAATATTTTTTTTTTTTTTGTCATTGAGTGATAACAGTGACAATGAAATGAGTCAATTTCTGTGTATTTCAGTAAGAAAATTGATAAAGAAAAAGCGAGAGAGAGAGAGAGAGAGGAGTTACGAGGACAGAGAAGCCGCAAAGACTTCCTGTCTCGCCTAAGAAAACGCTTTTAAAAATCAATAAAGATTAAAAAAGATCACAGGAGTTTTGTTTACTTAATCTGATCTATTACTGTAATGGCTGGTCATAGTTCTGTTCACAGCACCTGCTGGAAGGCTGGTGTTCTTTATAGACAAGGAAATAGAGATATATATATTTTACAATGTGCAAAAAAATCAGGGGTAGTGGAGACGAGAGAGAAAGAGAGAGAGAGCAAAATAGTGTCGTAAGGTGTCGGAGGTGATAGAGTTCTGATGCTGACCTCTGGACTCGAACCAACCGACTGAGACTGAATGGGAGAAAGAGAGAGAGAGAGAGAGAGAGAGAGAGAGAGAGAGAGTGATTCGTGGAAAAATAAACTAGAATTTTGTCTGTATATGGACATTGAAAACACAGCCTTAAGTCATTTTCTTATTACTTTCAAATGCAATATTTATTCATGAGAGAGAGAGAGAGAGAGAGAGAGAGAGAGAGAGAGAGAGAAAATAGATCATAGGCTCAGTCATTTTCACAAAACTGGTGTCATTGTTAAAAATATCACATATATTTGAATTATTTTCTTGTTTATACTAACAGCAGCGACAAATCAGGAAGGGGGTTAAATAAAACAATGCAGATCTAATGCTTTGTGCGTTGTATTTGAAGCAATCAAATTTTGATACGCTGTGATTAAAGTGTTATTCATCATAGGTGTAAGATTTATTCATTACCAAGATTAAATTTTCGAAAAAACTGAATCATCAAAAATAAATTCTTGATGAGTCATCAGTTAAATTTTGAATAGACTGAATCTTCACAAATAGATTCTCTATACACCAATTAAACTCTGAACAGACCGAATGATCACAATTCTTAACATATCACTTAGACTTTGAACACTGAATCATCACAAATACTGATATCATTTGATAAATTCTGACTAAACTGAATCATAATAAATAAATCCTTATTACTTCATGAGTTGACTTTTGAACTGGATGAAGCATTGCAAATAAATTTTCGAAACATCACAACGATTGATACTTAAATAAATTTATTCATAACAAATTTTGATTTCTGAATAAATTTAGTCTTCAGAATTATATTGTAGATACAATTATTCATCACAAATGAATTCTGAATTCACGTGCTCTTCACAACAATCATCATACATTTAACAGATTTGCAGCCATCATAAGATTTTGAATATATCTTATTACCACAAAAATAAATATGAGAAGGCATCGTAGCAAACATAAAGCTTTTAATACACTTATTCGTCTTAAATTTTAAATATCAAACAAATTTATTCATCACAAATATCAGATTCTGAATGCCATTATTATTCATTTCAAGTACCATATGTTAGATACAGTTCTTATATTCATCTCAATATGAAATTTCGAATGCGCTCCTTATCCAAATAAATACCAAACTTTAGATACGATAGTTATTCGTTCTATTAAATGCTGATTTGTTATTCACCAAAATATGTAATTTTTGCTAATGTACAGACAGACCACGATGACAGATACTGACAAAAAAAGCATGCCATGTATCAGGGCAGGTCTTCCACAATATTGTTTCCATGAGTGCATCAACACTTCAGTAAAACATGTCATAAATCAGGTCGGAAACTTATCGCTTACTTATCACAAACGGGTTGAGAGAAAGTCGACGACCGTAAATAGACTACCAATAAGCCGTTTACTTGTATTTAACCTTTTCTTGATGTGTTTGCGATAAATCACCAACGTGTGTTTATGACATGTTTTACTGTAATAATGACAGACCCTAAGAACCTTCTCGACCTGACTACAAATGTCTGGAACTCGCTTCTGATTGGCCGATGTATTTGAATTGTGTCGTGTGAAGGGTGCCGAACTGAATGAGCTTCCGCCAAACACGATTATCTTCAGTGATATCGACTGCGGATATTTACCGTCAGCTCAGTTTTATATTATAATTCGAACATTCAAGAGATGTAGTTGGACCACAAGCAAAACCAAGAAGTTTCAGTGTCAGTGTCAAATGCCGATTGATTCTACTGTGTAATTTGGTGCTACAATTCCAGTGTTTATCAGTGTCAGCTCATTGAATAAACATGTTGGTCATTTCAGTAGCATAACTAATTTCAAGAATGAGGTCAGGAAGTCGTGAGTTTATTGCTAAACTCATAACTTCAAATCAATTCTTTTAGCCACAAAACAATAGGAAGTCAGCACTGGAGCAATTCAAAAATTAGGAAGTCGAGAATTTATGGCAAAAGAATATTCCACAACGATCTCAAGATCAAAATTTCGAGAAATGAATTCTCGAAATTTTGATCTTGATATAACTAAAATGGTTATATCTAGAACAATCCTGAAATGAAATCCAGGGTTCATTACAGAATTCTAAAGGCAGAACGATTTTGAAATAAGAACGTCAACGATTTATTACTCAAGTCACTTGCTTTTTTTTTTTTTTTTTTTTTACACCAGGAAGTCGAAGGGTCATTGGAAAAGCCGTTAACTCCAATCAGTTTTGCAATGAAGAAGTCGAGGATTCATCACGCAAACCACCAAGATAGAAGCACTTCTAAAGCTTCAGGCAAAGGTGAAGGTAGGAACGTTAGGCTCAGAAGAACCCAGATGCATCAATTTCTCCACCAAAAGGACCAGGGCAGCTATGGTCATGCCCACAACCCAAACCCAGAAGACTCCTTGCAGCTCGAGAACTCCTAGACTCTTTGTCTTGGACGTCCGGCGTCGGTCCTTGTTGGTCGTGAGCCGACATCCAGGTGGATTGAACTTGTTGTAGAGGTAGTTTATGATTCCGCAGGAACGCAGCCATTGAATCCTGTAAAATGAAACAGACATAATGAATTCTGACACCTCGATTTATAAATTTAAATGATAGTGAGTGACCAGTCAAGGGTTATCCATACTTCGTCAATGCCAGTGCGCTTTGAAGTCCGTACTCCAAAAAGAGGGGCATTCATTCCTCTCATCCTTTTTCCACTTTGTCAGATCCCCCTTATTAATATACCAGAGGGGCATTTAGCCCAATTTCGCTATTTTTACTTGTACTTGATGACTATGTTAAGGATCAACATCAGTACCATCCCCTCCAACACGGAGTAACGCCAAGAGCCCCGTAGAAATTCTGTCTGTCATATATTTCTTGTGCTTTATCTTCTACAGATCTCCACTTATCCCCATCCTCACCTCTCATCGCTCTCATCCTTAGGGCTGTGCGAAAATGCTGTCAATTCATTATTCTGTTAATCATCACTGGAAAAAATACATTTTCAAACAACCGACTAAAACTGAAGCACCATTTTACACTGAATTAATCATCTCATTTATCATGTCTGCGTTCATCCCCATGATAGCAGGGGTTCGAGCTGCTGATGGTCTGGTACTAGACATTCCCTAAGAGGGGATGGTTCTAAAACATATATATATATATATATATATATATATATATATATATATATATATATATATATATATATATATATATATATATATATATATATATATATATATATATATATATATATATATATATATATATATATATATATATATATATATATATATATATATATATATATATATATATATATATATATTTATATGTTCATATATATATATATATATATGTGTGTGTGTGTGTGTTAGGATGGCATTTGCCATGTTTGCGGATCGATCCCTGCCCTACTGCCAACCAGTCCACCTAGCTGAAGCCTGACAACGTCTACTGAGGCCAAGACAACGCACTTAGAGCCCGTAACCTCATTCCTAAGGAACGCCGAGCCACCTGAAGGATATAGGCCTACTTTACGCGGCGCCACCCGATAAATATATACTGAAGAAACTCACTGCTTGTTGAACTGTTCACTCAGCCAACTATTCTTGCTGATGATGAGACCGAGGTAGTCCTGCCGGATGTCCTCCGAGGCGATGTGGATCCTGCAAGGGGCGAATCCTTTGAATCCCTCGTACTCGTTGAGTTCCGTCACCCGTCTGAGGTGGGAGCGCTCGCTGTCTGCAATGGGGGAGCAGTGGCGTAGCGGACATTCCATCAGTTAGGGGCTACTAGGTGGGGCCAAGATAATTTTGGGGGGACAAAGAAAATTACACAAAAATAATGTGCTAATTCTGTATTAGTAAAATATACTATCTCGAATATATATATCCACGTGAAAGAAAGAAAATAATAGTATTAGTAATTAGTAACCCTGTATTTGAAATTATAGAGCTCAATTTTCAATTAATTTTCAACTTTTACTATATGCAAATGTATCAAATACTATAAGGGTTAAAGTTTAGCTACAAAGGGAATTTCAACTGGGGGGCCAGTGGCGGGGAGCAAGCATCTAACTGGGGGGCCCCGGGTAACCCCTGGCCCCCCCATAGAGACGCCACCGTGGGGGAGATTTCCTTCGTCTTCTTCAAAACAATAACAACCAACGGATCTTTCCTAGATAGTTGCCCCAAAGGTTTTCGGGGGCTGTTATCTAAAAATAATATTTTTGGGTGGTCATCATCTTTATGATATTTACAATCTTTTGATAATGTTTTTTAATGTAGTCCCCACGGGGTTATACTAAACACGCTGCAAAGGAGGGTACACACCTGGTTGAAACCCTTCGGGTTCACTATCCAGGAAAGATCCCAACCAACAAAAGCTATATGCTGACAATGTTGGTTAAGACCCACCCTAGAAAGTAAACAGGCATCATCATGATTATCTCCAATCTCTTCATAGAAATTTAATGATAACCTTCATTATCATCATCGTAATGATGACAGCAATTTCGAAAAATTGTAACAATAACAAAAGAACAAGTTGTCAATACGCAGGCAATCCTGACGACTTAATTTTCACATTTAGCCGCATCTTACTCTTTCGCCTCGAAATACATCTAATTTCTCATCATCAGTCTATTGGCAACAGGAGAACCTAACCCCCGTGTACTGAACTGAACTGCAATCCATTCAGAGACTTTTAAGCTTGGCTATGATGTCATTTTTAGGCTGCAGTAGCGCAAGTGGCAATTTGGAACTTTCTTCTGGAATCCTAGAAGAGAATATAACCGGGGGTTTAAGTCTGCCACTCTGCAATGAGTGGGGGAATTATAATAACCCAAGGTCTAGAGCCTTTCTTTTTTCTAGATCAGTGGTTCTCAACCAGAGGGAAATTCCCCCCTAGGGGGAATTTCAGAATTTCAGTTTCAGGGGGCTTGTGACCACAGATTGGCAGGCTCAAACTGGCTCTAGGACCACACAAAATGCAGTGTGCATCGGTTCGCACTACTAAGATGTCACGCTGGGCTTTTGCTCTGCTAGTTTGTGCGTTTGTGTTAATATTTTGTTTGTCTTGCACTCACAATTTTGGAAAGCGGGGGTGGAATGACATTCTGATATATGCTGAAAGGGTGCATGGGCCAAAAAAGGTTGAGAACCACTGTTCCGGACCTTGTGATACCCACTGTTCTGGACGTGTGATACCCAAACTCGGCAGTAGTGTGTCATAACAAGACGCCAACACTTACTGAAATATGCAGTTTTGCCCCTGACGATGTCCCTGGCAAATTCCAGGTCGTCTTTGATATCGTACAAGACGACGAGACGCTGCGCCACGGCCCCCAGAAGCCCCTCCGTCTGGTTCTGCGGCAGAGAGACAGAGACGTCGTCTAAAAGACGGGGTGAGCGGAGAGGGCAAAGGGAAAAAGAACAATATTTTAAAAGTGCAATGTGCCGTCTTGAAGACAGAAAGAGAAGAGGGGACGGAGAAGGAAAATGGAAATGTTTTTATTTTAACTGAAAATGAAGATTAAGATAGAAAGAGTATATACTGTATACACACACACATAGAAATGTTTTACACAAACACACATTAAGATACACACACACATATATATATATATATATATATATATATATATATATATATATATAGAGAGAGAGAGAGAGAGAGAGAGAGAGAGAGAGAGAGAGAGAGAGAGAGAGAGAGAGAGTCCCTTGCACATCTGGATGGAAATGAGAGAGGGAAATAGACCTCCAAAATTTGACGTCACTGTGACGCCAGATAAACGACATTATATCAATCAATCTAAAATCTGCAGTGCATTAGATATGTTCATTTACGGGCATATTTGAGGACCAATCGGGAACCAGGGTGCCTCACTGACCTCCAACATCAGGTGGTTCGGGTCATACCCCAGTACGACCGGCGTGACGTCACTCTTCACCAGGTCAGCCAGGGAGTTGATAGGGCGGGCGTACCTGGGGGCCAAATCAGGTCAGTTTGGGTGCTGGAAGCTTTTCGGCCAGATGATGATGATGATGATGATTATTATGAAGATGATGACAGTGACACAAAGGTAGACAAGTGACGGGCATGACAATAATTATTCTCATCGTGATGGTTGTTGAATATTAACAGGAAAAATAAGGGCATCATTCTGATGGCAAAGTCATCAAGATAATGATACCACGAAGCCATCAAGATAATGATTTATCGAGATAATGATATTGCGAAGTCATCAATATAATGATTCGTCGAGATAATGATACCACGAAGTCATCAAGATAATGATTCGTCGAGATAATGATACCACGAAGTCATCAAGATAATGATTCGTCGAGATAATGATTCATCGAGAAAGTCATCAATGATTATTATGATTCACCAAGATAATGATATTATGATACCACGAAGTCATCGAGGTAATGATTCGTCAAGATAATGATACAACAAAGTCATCAAGATAATGATTCGTCGAGATAATGAGATAATGATGATACCATTGTCACGTAGTCATCAAGAAAATGATTCATCGAGATAATGATAGTCATCAAGATAATGGAGTAATCAAGATAGTGATGATACCGCAAAGTTGATAATGAATAACAATACCGCGAAGTCATCAAGATAATGATACCATGAAGTCATCAAGATAATGGATAATGATGCCACGGTCAAAGCCATCAACATAATGATATGGTACCCAAAGTCATGAAGATAATGCATCAAGATAATGATACTGCAAAGTCATCAAGATAATGAAATCGAGATACCGCGAAGTCATCAAGATAATGATTTCGAAATGAGTCATCAAGATAATGATTCGTCGGGATAATGATGCCACGTAGTCATCAAGAAAATCAGATAATGATCATCAAGATAATGATACCACAAAGTCATCAATACAATGATTCGTCAAAGATAGATGATGATGCCATGAAATCATCAAGACAATGATTCGTCGAGATAATGATATAATGGTGCCATGAAGTCAACAAGAAAGTCATCAAGATAATGATTCGTCGAGATAAAGATAATGATACCAAGATAATGATAGTCATCAAGATAATGATTCGTCGAGATAATGATACCGTAGTCATCAAGAAAAGTCATCAAGATAATGATTCGTAATCAAGATAATGTACGAGATAATGTGAAGTCATCAAGATAATGATTCGTCAAAATAATGATACTCAAAGTCATCAAGATAATGATAATGATTCAGTCATCAAGATAATCGAGATGCGAAGTCATCTGATAATGAGATACCGAAGTCATCAAGATAATGATTCCGAGAATGTCATCAAGATAATGATTCCTCAAGATAATGATTCGTCAAGATAATGATACCGCGAATTAATCAAGCTAATGATACCATGAAGTCATCAGATAATGATTCGTCAAGGTAATGATACCACGAAGTCATCAAGATAATGATTCGTCAAGATAATGATACTACATAGTAATCAAAATAATGACTCATCAAGATAATGATACCATGAAGTCATCAAGATAATGATACCACGAAGTCATCAAGACAATGATACCGCAAAGTCATCAAAATAATAATTCGTCGACATAATGATACCACAAAGTCATCAAGATAATACCACAAAGTCATCAAGATAATGATTTGTCAAGATAATGATACCACGAAGTCATCAAGATAATGATTCATCAAGATAATGATACCACGAAGTCATCAAGATATTGATACCACGAAGTCATCAAGACAATGACTCATCAAGATAATGATACCACGAAGTCATCAAGATAATGATGCCAAGTAATCAAAATAATGACTCACCAAGATAGTCATCAAGATCAATGATGATTCGTCAAAAATGATGATACTCAAGATAATGTGATCAAGATAATGATTCGTCAAGGTAATGATACCGAGAAATCATCAAGATAATGATTCATCAAGATAATGATACCGCAAAGTCATCAAGATAATGATTCGTCAAGATAATGATACCACGAAGTCATCAAGATAATGATTTGTCAAGATAATGACACCACAAAGTCATCAAGATAATGATACCGCAAAGTCATCAAGATAATGATTCGTCGAGATAACGATACCACTTTGACACTGATGACGACGTCACTCACCTGGGCAGAGACAGCCACGCCGTCAGGTTCCCCGAATAGACGCCCACCAGAGTGATGACGATGCCCCAACTCACGGCTGCCACTGCCCTGCCCGCCACGCTTCTCGGCTGATTTCGGTGACCTGGCGGGACAAAACGAGAATCGAGCTGACCTTACAACAGCATTCCTTCTTATGTCCCGTCCCTCGCCCCACCAGCTGAACTGCTTTCCGCCTTTTACTTATCACCTTCTCCCTTCTTCGCTCTCTTCCGAACAAGGCTGTCCAGCTCCTTTGACCTCACCCAGCGCCAGTTTCTATTACGCATTCAAAAGCAAATCCTTCGGCCAGGTCTCATAGATGATAATGATGATGATATTGATAATGGCTATTTTTCTCGTTATTTCAAATATTACATCATCAAAGTTAATGCTACCATTGTCCCCATAGCTTCAGAGAGAGAGAGAGAGAGAGAGAGAGAGGTGGGGATATTTGTGGGTGATTTGTTGTGGTGGGGGGAGGGTTGATTTGATGAGGCGGGATATGACCCGCCTTTGGTTTCGGTTCCTGCAAAATTCATGGTACCCATGTTGATATGAGCAGTAAATTAGTACCTGACATTAATCAATTGCTGTAGGTCGCAGCTAGGGTGGAGGATGGTTTATGCAACTAAACCGCACGTAGTCGCCTCACCTTGGTAAAGTAGAGCTTTGGCGACGACGGCGAAGGCGGCGGGTAAGGACTTGTAGTACTCCTTGTGGACCAGCGATACGATTTTCCCGCTCGCCCACAACGCCAGGGTTACGATCACGATGTAGCACAGAATGGCTACCCAGGTCTGCAACAAGAAGAAAAAAAGATAACCTTCTGTTGTATAAAAACCACAGTGAATAATTGGAAACAATCAATTCAGGAAGGAAACTGAGTAAATGATATAAGAAAAAGAAGAGAGAGAGAGAGAGAGAGAGAGAGAGAGAGAGAGAGAGAGTAGGCTACCGTTTGGCTATATCCTAAAGTATTATCACTAATAAACTCAACGACCTGGACGCAGCAGAGTATTATTATTATTATTATTATTATTATTATAATTATTATTATTATTATTATTATTATTATTATTATTCAGGTGAGTAAAGTCATCAATTTCCAAAATAAACTTTCTCGCAATAGAACACCCATATTTAAAAAAGAAACAACAAAAGGAAAGATAACAAGGAAAAAGAATGATAAATAAAGACTATTTACAAACCAAACATTGCTTAAACATAAAGAGCAAATTAATCAGAACATCTAAGGAAATGATACATGCAAGTTAGAGGAGCGCTACAGGCTTTTATAAAGACTAATAACCAATAGACCGAGTAACGGAAAGAAAACAGAAGCTCCCTTTCCACAAAACTCAACATCAACAAGAAGAGGAGACTGCATTCACACACTGAAGAAAACAAATTTTCAAAAGCTGCATCTCAAGTTTCTTTAGAAAACGGATGAAAGAGGATTCTCACTTCTCAGGAGAACGCGATTAAAACGCAAGAAGAAGAAGAAGAAGAAGAAAGATACTCACGTCCCAAGAGAAGACGCTGAAGATGAGGAAGGGCGACTGTAGCACAGTGGGCTCAGCCGTCGCGATGGTCGACCCCGAGACGAAAAAGAATTCGGTAAAATCGACGACTCGAACTCGATCTGTCGTGATGGTGCAGGTGCCAAGGGCGATGTCCGCTTCCTGTCCGCAGGTGGAGGAAGTGAAATAACAAAATGACATGGGTTATTTTCTCCAACTTAGCTCCACACCCCACATTCACCACCCCTTCCCCCCACAAGCGTCCAAGATTTTAAATGAACAATTTAGTTTTATACGAAAAGTATAATTTAAATTTAATTTTCTTTCAAAACTTATAATTTACATCATATAACCCATGCTTTGTGTACAATATAGTTTGTAGCTTGTAAAAATCACGGGAATTAGCGCGTGATGAGCCTAAAATTATTAAGCTTCATTGAAGCTAGTACCTTCATCTTAATGACTTCATCAAGCTGACTAAGAAATAAGAGCACAGACACATTGAATTGATACTTCTTGGTGACCTCTGGTAAATAGGCTTTGGGCAAAAAGATGATACAGCGTTAATGGGAAACTCGCTGGGCCTAAGTTTAAATTTCGCCCTTTTTGCACAGACAGCTACCAGTTCCGAGGCTGGTTCTCTGAGTAGAGTTATTTAGCTTGGTTAATAACCTGATTAATGCGTCAGCTTTTACCCAGTCCATTGCCTCAACTCAGGCCATGGGAGTGATTGGGTTGTGACACCAGGTAATTTAATATTTTCGGTCAATCAGTCAGTCAGTCAGAACTGACCGGGTAAAAGCCAACGCAGTAATCCATGTCAGTTAAAGACCTGTGAAAAGATGCGAAACTTGAACATAAGCCCTGGTCTGTTCTAAACTGACCCAGTATTATCTATCTCCTTTCTAAAGACCATTGATCTGCTTTTGCTGGCCTAAGCAGAGAGAACGTAAATATGGTTAGAGATTCGATGTATCTGTTTCCATCCAACCGAAGGACTGACTCCAATCAAGGTTTTCATTTTTCATTCTGTTGCTTGATTTACATGGTTTTCTGTGTCTAATTTTTTAGTTATAATTTATTATTTGTTCGCAATTTAAGATTCATAATCGATCATTCATAACTAATTTAATATCCATAACTTATGTACTAATATATAATAGAGAACTAAATGGGTTTGATGATATATACATTTTACTCATTGCGATAATGACAAAAAAGATACTAAGAAAAAATTATGTAGATCTACGGTGATAGGTTATTATTATTATTATTAGTAGTAGTTAGTAGTAGTAGTAGTAGTAGTAGTAGTATGAAAATAACAAAACAGACAATTGGTCATCCTGGGGTAATTCATGTTCTGTTGTTACACATGATCTCATGAGGGGAGATGTTCGATGGAGTTATTCAAGGGCCGTGCAGAGTTACCTTAAGTCGTTCTACTACTCTCGGAAGGTGATTTATTTTTAGAATCTGTGTTGATAAGCTTACCTTCAATTAGGTAAAGATTATCGTCTCTATAAGGCTCATTTCCCCTGCTAAATTTTCTCTTTTACAATAATAATAATAATAATAATAATAATATGAAACGACTTCAAACAGGAAAGAACAGAGCCGTTTGAGACGAATGACTCGTCTCATGCTCCACTAAAAGAAAACAAGAAGAGAGGATTAGACTTCAACTTCTCACGTCACTGGCTATGACGGACACTCTGGTCCCGTTGGAGTCAGCCACTCCGCAGGACGTGACCATGCTGTTGCTGATGGAGAGGTTCAGGGTCTCCGTAATGATCACCAGCATCTCGCCCACGTATCCCGTGCAGGAGACGCTTCCGTCCTCCTTGTAGTAGCATCGGCCTACTGCGTTGAAGACCATCTCTGTGCGCATGCGTGGAAGAAGAAGAGAAATGGAGGGTCACGGTTTTCTCTCTCTCTCTCTCTCTCTCTCTCTCTCTCTATATATATATATATATATATATATATATATATATATAGAGAGATAGATATAGAGAGAGAGAGAGAGAGAGAGAGTGGTGGGGGTGTTATGCTGCCGTACCAAGAATATCACGATCTTAACGATACTTGTTAAGTTATTAACGGAATAGGCAACTTGTTTTATATATCCATATATAAATATATACAGTATATACACACACATACAGTACATATACTCATATATGCAATCCTAGCAACCACTCGTACAAAATTACATAATGCTCGCCCATTTTTCTCCAATTACCTTTATCAGTTTGCCGACGACTTATCACACGAAGAGTCCTACGGTTAAAATTCTTCACCTGCTTAGGCCTAAGTGGAAGGTTCGACACTAGGGTCTTGACATTAAGATGAGCCTTAGAACCAGCACTGGAAGCATGTCTCCAGCGACCTGCTTCCCTAGCTGTGATGCCTCCTGATCTGGAAGCCTGGCTAGTTAGCACCACCCAGTCTGCTCAAGATTCAGAGAATTCGCAGCTCTTAGTCTTCGTTCTTTTTATGCCAGCACATTTTTTTAAATTTAAAATGTAAACTGATATAGGTTATATGTGTATATGAACTGATGACTAGATGGTTAAGCAGTTTTATAGCCTGGTCTTCTAATGGACCTCAAAAGCGAGTATTTCTAGAAGAAAGGAATAAGTAGGACAACAACAGGCAAAGAGAAAAGTAAACCAGGTTCTGTACAGAGGGCTGTTTTCATTGTGAGAAAAACAGATTAAAGTAAAGCTTCGTGGGGCCTTAGGGAAGGGAAAAGATTAATGAAAGTGTCTTTAATTAGATTTCTGGATATGAGAATCAATAAATAAACTGATAAACAGCAAATATTACATCGGTTGATCAAGCTCACTCTTTCAGTAACTGACAGACACAAGAAAATTGAAAAGTACACATGTGTACACACAGTTTTACAGACGGTTATACGGATGCAGTCAGGAATCAATCAAGTCCAGTCTGTTCTCCACATCTTCCGCTTTGACTGTGGAACAGCCTCCCAGAGGATGTTAGGAAGTTGGATCTTCAGAAATTCAAGCGAAAATGCAATGCATTACTACCCTAATAAGATGCTTCTTGCATTTTAATACATTTTTATCTATTTATCTATTTATTAATCTATTTTTTCTTTTTAATAAGTGGGATCTCTTCTTTCTGTATTTCCCTTTACTTCTTCTTGCTTTTTCCTAATGAACACCATATTCTTAGGAAGCCTGAATTTCAAGTCAATGCCCCTGTGGGCTTGTTACGTATGAATAGGTTTCATCTACTGAATAATAATAATAATAGTAATAATGTGACGTCATATAAGCCTATCTGTGACGTCTAACTTGTCGATGGCGTCTTATACCTTCTGGCTTGCGAGTTCAGTGCAGCAAGGTCACGTGATCTATCATTTCATATAGCTAGAATCATTCAGTTTCAGGCACTTTACGAAACATTCGTTTATGACGTCACGCTGACATATCTACGACATCGTACTGACCTGTCAATGGTGTCTTACCTTTGAGGTGGTCGCTGTAACGCAACCAAGTCACGCGATGGATAATGTCGTATAAGGGAAGCGTAGCTGTGATGGACGACTTTCCAGTCGCAAGAACGATCCAGTGGACTCTCTGGAAGTGGCGCAAATCGCTTGTCAGAATAGTAATGATATATATATATATATATATATATATATATATATATATATATATATATATATATATATATATATATATATATATATATATATATATATATATATATATATATATATAATTATTATTATTATATATATATACATATAATTTCCCAGAGTAATTTCCCAGCTAGTGGGCATTTATTTGTTTATCTGATAAGGTTTCTTGGTTAATATTACAATTCTTTTCTTTTCTCTCGTCAGTGAATGTACTTTTTTTAAATAATAATAATAATAATAATAATAATAATAATAATAATAATAATAATGATAATAATAATAATTTATAAAAAACAACAGCAAAACTGATAACGATAACACAATAATAATTTAAAAGCTCGTAGCATTTTGCTTGCACCTCGGCAGAAAATCACAGCAAATTCAAAGACCACTAAAAAGAAATAGACTATGACTGATGGTGATTATTTTCAATAATTTTTTTTTTCCATTTCGAAGGAATACAAATTCTTGAATAATAATAAGACAGTCTTCATGAACAAGATCAAGTTCATCTTGTCTCTTAAGAGAGTCACATACAAAACTGCTATGCACGCGAGTTAAATAGAAAGAGAGAAAGAGAAAAGAAAGCGAAATATGGAGAGAAAGTTCAGGAGAGAGGAAATGGCGATCATCTGGTTCAACGTAAACAAGTAAAAAATGTGCCGATGTTTCTTCAGCGCAATCGAGTTTTCTGTACAGCGTATAATCACGGCCACCGAATACAGATCTATCTTTCGGTAGTCTCGGTATAATGCCGTATGAGCCGCGGCCCATGATTCTTTAACCAAGGCCCGGTGGTGGCCTGTCCTATATCGTTGCCAGATGCACGATGATGGCTAACTTTAACCTTAAATAAAATAAAAACTACTGAGGCTAGAGGGCTGCAATTTGGTATGTTTGATGATTGGAGGGTGGGTGATCAACATACCAATTTGCAGCCCTCTAGCCTCAGCAGTTTTTAAGATCTGAAGGCGGACGGACAGACAAAGCCGGCACAATAGTTTTCTTTCACAGAAAACTGAAAAGCAAGAGGACAATAAGGGAGGGAAAAATACGAATTCGTCTAGTCTTCCTTCATTCTTTAACTTAAAAATAAAAAGTGAGGAAAATCTCACTGAAACTCATAGCTCACAGCTATGAAATATAAATAGAACTGA
>NC_089786.1:16558474-16588474 GCF_040412425.1 Macrobrachium rosenbergii
GGTGGCCTTGATTATATGCTGTACAGAAAACTCGATTGCGCCGAAGAAAATTCGACGCATTTTTTGCTTGTTCTTTCCAGTGATTAATCTACCTCTGGTGATTACTCTATTCATAATACTTGCTAACAGATTTTACCTTTCGTTATCAATCAGTTATTGTGGACAAATTACAAAATTACAGAGGCCTTACTCAGTAACCCCGGTGAGTAATTCAGATACATACAGACAAATCATTTAGCTCTAGGGACTAATTAGATGATAATACGAGTCACAGAGGTATTCTTCTATATCTCTAGTAATTAATTAATTCCAGTGATTATTAATCAATTATTTTGAGCATTCCTAATAATAGCTCATGACCTGCTATTTAGAACCATACAGGGCCCTTTCTTAAACTTCAGTATCTAATTGACTGATGACATACTCACAGAATCATAGAGGCCCTGCTTCTTAGCCCCAGTGATCAACTTAGCTGTCCATTCTGGGCTGCCCAGAAGCGCCACAGTCCAGCGACGACTGAGGAAGCAGAGACTCTGCTTTGGAGTCTTCATCACAGAGCCCACCAGAGATGCCATTGAGACAAACAGGCACATAGAGATGCCGGCAGAGCCAATGGGCGCTATGATATCTGGATACTGGTGGCCTGGAAGCAAAAGAAAGCCCTTGTATTGAGAGGTTTGCTCTTTGCTGTGCATTTAAGTTCTGCTTGGATACTGACATCTCGTGTTGCCGTGTCCTACCTCAGCAGATTATTGTTCATGAATGTAATGAATAAACATAGAATAATATCAATTTGTCTTACCTATATCACACTGAATGATGAGAGCAACAGCAGGAACCTCCAGTTTCTTCAGCAGGTCGGCAGAATGCTTGCCCAGTTCTTTGATGAATAGACTTTGATCCTTCCCGGTCATGTTCGAACAATCCTCCTCTTGCCCTTCTTTCTCTTCCATTCTTAATTTTTCATTTTTCAGTTCTTCCATATTATTTTTTCCAGCTGAGTTGAAACTTACCAGAGCTCTCCCGCTTTCCTCCAGAGAAGCAGATATTCCAGGGCCATTCCAGAAATCATTTCCATCGCTGTTCGTTTCTTGGATCTTGCAATTCTGGCTTGGAAAAGCCGGGCTTGACAGCGGGGAAGTTTTTCGATTTTCCGTTAATGGGGTGATTCCAAGGAGGCGTATTTGGTTTTTAGTAAGAATTCTCCCAAAATGAGACTTTAAAGGTGTCGCACCAACGGAATTCTCTCCAATCTCCTCAGTTGTACCCCTCATAACAGCAATGGCTGGAACCGATGAGTAATTCATTAACAAAACTCTCGTATATTTTTCCGGTCTTTAAGTGCAAAATGTATTTCATTTTCCCTTGCAGCAAATACAATAAATACAAAGGGGTCACAGCAAACTTACCTACTAGTACAGCGCCAAGTTTTACAGACATCCTCATGGCTGCGACAACTCCCTGCTAGGGGGTCATTTGCTGCCTGTGTTTTTCTGATCGTACCAGATGTCGCAAGGAGAGATTGTTCATTTTCATAAGTATCATCTTTAGTAAGGATGAATATGATTTCATGTACTGGAACAAATACATAACATGAAGACTTGATGTTTTTTGGTGATTTTACACTGAAAATGTGGATCTCATTTTTTGGTTTTCTGTTCAAGCAAATTTGTGTGAGTACTTTGAAACCCTGATAATAAAGCTAATAAATAATGCTTGAAGGCGTCATCATTTGAATGAGGTCTGTGGATGGCATTAACATTTTAGAATCCGATCAGGAAACAATTTAATTCTTGATTTATTAAGCTAAATAACCTTCTACCAAGCATCAGGTTTCAAGCAGGATGAAAGAATGAAACAATTCTTTCCTGGATGTAATAATAATAACGAGGATCAAAATCGTCTCTGGATCCTGATGAGGATATCACAAATCAAACGTTCGCAGTATATAGAAACTCCTCTTTCTCGGCATCCTATGATCATTTCTGTTAAGACTAAAATGACAAGGAACTCCTTTTTGTATGCCTAATGATTTGCTCCCCTGAGAAAAATTATATCAAGTTTAAGATGGTTCCTAGCATATCAGGCCACGTTCTGTAGAAGAGTTTATAAAGCATCTGAGATTTCCTTTCAGTGTCCTAAAGAGGGACCAAAAGGAACTCACAACAATAAGATCAAGATCCTGTACATGGAGCCATCAAGGCCATTTGTGAAACTTTCAGAAGAGACAATTTTTTTACTTTCAGCAACTCACATATATCATCTGGAGTGTTATCACTAACGTTATGTCAAATCTGCAGTTATTTCTGAAGTAATCAGTCATGGATTATTTGCTTCCAAATGTTTTTTATCTTTTGACCAATGAGCTCTTTTACTCATATCTTGTTCTCTGATTTTCTGAACAATTTTGGAACTGAACAATTTGTATCTATATAATATATGTGTGTGTGTGTGTGTGTGTGTGTGTGTGTGTGTGTGTGTGTGTGTGTTAGGAACAAGGGCCTCCTTTTGTTTTTGTTTTTCTTGTTGGGAGTTGGCGTGTGGTGTATGGTGTCAGACTTCGCCACTGTTTCATTCTGATGGTTGTCGTAAAGTCTAATGAGGACTTGATGGTTGCCGTGTCGGCTCTGTTTAGTTGTCTTGCAGTGTTGGTTTTACAGTTCTCGATTTTTTTCCTCTATGCTGCTTGTTTTTTTATTTGTTGTTACTATTATTGTTTATGATTTTATGCTGCCTGTCTCTTATGATTTTTTTGTATTTATGTGAATTTTATGTTGCTGTCATGTGTTTTGTTCATTGATTTTGGTATTTTAAGTTTTTTCTCTCTCCTCTCACTTGTAAATTTTTGTAAATAAATTAATTTTAGGTCTTTTGTATTTGTTCTGCTCCTCTCTCCTTTGTTTGTCACCTCTCTCAGTCATTACAGCCCAATTGCTTGTTTATTTTAAAGAACCTGATCTCGAGAGAGCGAGAGTAATAATATAGACATATATATATATATATATATATATATATATATATATATATATATATATATATATATATATATATATATATATATATACATATACTATATATATACATATACATACATATATATATAAAGCATCTCTGCTATGTCATTTTTAGGGTTGTCCATTATTTTCATTATATTATATATATATATATATATATATATATATATAATACCAAACACATTCAAGAGGCATTTTTCAAGCAACCTACAAACAGTAGAATAAAAGGTTACAAAGAAGACTTGGTTTTACAAAAAATGAAACTAAGATTAAAGGATTAAATAACCATTGCAGTGCAAACAAAAGTTCTTGCATTTAAGGTTACGCTTTAGAGGCAGAGGATTACCCACAGAGAGGCAAAGGACATTTTAAAGAATCACTGAGAATCTTTTGTTCCCTTCAAATTCTCCATCCAATAAGCTAGCGCAGAACGGGGTCAAGAGTATTAAAAATTTAACTAATATCAGTGTCCTTCGTTAGCTGCATTAATGCAGATGTTAAGAGGTTGTTAAAAAATATTATTACGTCTTGTTATTATACTGCTATGAAACCAATCAATTCTGAATGATTCTTTACTTAGGTGCGCAACAACAGCATCATTCTTTTGGCCAGATTAACTGAATATTTATTCTGATTTACTCTGACATTTGTAATTCCTCAGTCGCCTGACCCAAATGAAATGAATAACATATTTGGGACTTTATAACCACTGTTGCTCTCCTAGTGAGGACAGTTTTAACAGTGAAAAGGTGACATTTACACTAAATATTTTCGACAATGATTTGATGGACTCAAAGATGATGAAAAGAAGCAAAGGGTATTCTTAGATAAATCTGTCTTCCTGTCACTTTTGTTATAAAATGCTTTCACAGCGGAATCATATAATTCATTTCCTGTGTTCCTAATGTCGTACATCTCGTTATCCAGGAATTCTGGATTGACAATATACTATGCTTCAACGAACTTTGATAAGAATATAGAGATTTCTATGTATACATTTCCTGAAAACTGATGAACATAATTGAAATGCAATGGTTTTCATAAAAACTTCATATATAATTTATAGACAACGGGTCACAGAGAATTACTTATTGCATGATTTAAGCTAATCCATAACAGCTGTTCATCATCTATATGCAGCAAAATGGTTATACACGACTTTGACATCGGTGTTTTTCGTAAAACCGAGTCTTCTTTGTAATCTTTTTTTCCCGTTGTACGTAGAGTGCTTGAAAATACCTCAGAGTAAAGGTAAAAGATCTCACACTCTGTTGTTTTACTTTCCTTGCGACCAAATATTTTATATCACTTGGTCCTTGTGATAGAAGTTATCACTTGTCCTTGTGATATATATATTATATACATATATACTATATATATATATATATATATATATATATATATATATATATATATATATATATATATATATATATATATATATATATATATATATATATATGACTGTGAAATATTTTCTGTTAAAACAGAGTTCCATTAAATTTAAAGAGCCCATAAAAACGCCTATATTATATATATATATATATATATATATATATATATATATATATATATATATATATATACATCCCTTTTAAAATATTAAGTCATAAATAAACCAACACCAGACTGGATTATAGTACATGCTAATCACATCTACCATGACTGGAATTCGATCAGTATATGCCTTTCTGGGTTGATATGTGTGTGACAGAATGTGGGCAGATACACGCACATGTTTAGGCAAAAAAAATCTGTGTAATTAAGCTAAAATCACAGAAACGTTCAAAATCACTCACAACCGATGTCCTCGTCGGTAGAGAGACAGAGACGTAGACAGAGAGAGGCCTCAGCAGACGAAGTTGTCCAGTGGAACTGGAATGGGTGCACCCATACACATGTCTCTTTAAGAGAAGGAAGAAAGGTCGCAGCACCCATCCTAAGTGGTCCCCCTTGTCTCCCTTCCCCCCCTCCAATAACTAAGTTCACCCTTTTTCATAGTCACCAATAGAATCCACAAGAGCCTTTTCGTGCTCTGTTACACAGGTCCACTGGCCCCTTCCCTCTGAGTCCTAAGTGAAGACCTTTTTCGTGAGTGGCGCGTTCAGCGTTCTAGTGTCAGTGCTGCCCGCCCAGGGTCTTTTGACCAATCACGGTACAGGATTCGTAACCTGTAATTTGTTTATACAATGTATTATCCTTTATTTGCTGTTTTTGTACTTTTTCTTCAACAAGGGACGTTCGATTTTACAGTAAGATAAATTGCAATGATATTAACTTTGCATTGCTCAAAGATGTTTTATGTTACTTTTTTATAGCAAATGAACATAGCATTATTTCATTTAGATTTGAAAGCTGAAAAAACAATAATACTCTTTCTCATTTTTCTTACCTTTAAGGGAAAGATTGACATCATTATTCTCTATTTGTATGATGCGTATAATAAATCCATTACCGAAGGTTTCTTTACCACCAACGATCATACAAAAAAAAAAAAAATTGGGACTCGTACTGTACTACACATGTATCGTCTTTGTTGACATTGTTCACAATACTTTTCGTGTTACATTCGAAAGTACTGTTCACAGTTGTCTTTATGGGAACGAACACGCTAGCCAGTACTAAAAACTCCCTTAAGGAACACATAGTCACACGAACACTTCCGCTACATTCATACACCTACGCAGTTTGCTCATCAGCAACGTGTCGAATCCTTTGACACACACACACTGCCCCACTCACCTTTCTTGCACGCACTCTCACACTTCCTGAATATGAATGCCCTTCATCTTCCACGCCACCTGCCAACCCTTTCCAGGCCTTCCTCAACGCTTTCACCAATGCACTGCTGAATTATGTACCCCTTTCACCCAGGTATCAACGTTCATTCTGCCCACATGTACAAACCATCTCAAAAAGCTTGGATGCATCCCTGCAACAGCGCTAACCCCTTTGCCACTTCCTCAACGTGTCCTTATAGTATTTCTCACGCTTTCAATTCTTCATATCCTGCAAATACTGTGCAAGCAGTAGAAATAAACAAAGATTACATATATATATATATATATATATATATATATATATATATATATATATATATATATATATATATATATATATATAATCTTTGTGGCCCCTCACCTAACAAAAATTTTATTATTATTATTATTATTATTATTATTATTATTATTATTATTATTATTATTATTATTGTATCGTCCTCTCCATAACAACTGCATTTTTTTTGTGGCCCCAATCTGGGATAAAGCCTGTTTTCGTCGTTATTGCTGTCAGTATCTTTATCCTAATTATATAAAGCCAGTCTTCCTAGTCTCTCAATGACGACGTAATTATCGAATTACCGACGATTGACGTCGGCATGACATTTCCCAGACAAAAGACCGTTAATGACGCGATAATTACAGATGAATACCTTCGGTCGCTGGTGAATTACCTTTGAGATAACTAATTGAGCCTAATTACTCCAGTGAGAAATGAGAGGTTTCTGATGTTGTGATTAAGTACGGCATAAATACTTTTTAGTTTTCTGTAAAAGAAAACCATTGAGATGGCTTTGTGTCCGTCCGCCCGCCCTCTGATCTTAAAAACTACTGAGGCTAGAGGCCTGCAAATTGGTGTGTTGATCATCCACCCTCCGATCATCAAACATACCAAATTGCAGCCCTCTAGCCTCAGTAGTTTTTATTTTATTTAAGGTTAAAGTTAGCTATGATCGTGCGTATGGTACCGCTATAGGTGCCAACAACACAGGCCACCACAGGGCCGTGGTTGAAAGTTTTATGGGCCCCGGCTGAGAGTTTCATGGGCCGTGGCTGAGAGTTTCATACAGCATTATACGCTACACAGAAAACTTGACTGCGCCGACTTTATTTTGTATGGAAACATCTTTTTTATAATTTCTTTCAAAGCCTATAGGATATGAAAACCATACTGGTCCGGCGATGCAAAATCACGGGCTCTGTATCATGATCAGTTACTGCTGCAGTGTGGGGTCTGCGGTGGAAGGTCGAAACCAACATGCTTTGGAAGCTTGAATTTCAAGTCTATGGCCCCTTTGGTGTGTTTGTTCCATGTGAATAACTTTCATCTACTGAAATAATAATATAATATATAAATCCTTCTCGCGTGGTGATCTTTCGTTTAGTCTGTTGGTTCATAAATCCTTTTATTAATATTTTTACCGATTTTTCTTCTGGCCTCTAAATCCTAAAATCCCACTTTTGAAGGGGTTTGCAATCTTCCATTTTGCCTATAGGCTCTGAGATATTTCTACAGATACTTTTTTGGATAGACATTGGGATGAAAGCTCCGGAATCCCTCTATCTCTTCTGCGTTTCCAAAGACCTATTATTCCCTATTTATAATGAATCTACAAAAGAAAACAACTGGTTTATTCTTCCGTCGTCTGTCCAACCTCTAACCGTCCAGAAAACCTATTTAAGAAAATTACATTGATTTATATTTCAGTAACGTCTCCTCTTTTGCATAATTACCCCATAAAATAAAATGAAAGAACAAATAAACTATTTAAAAAAAAAAGATACGTTGATTGCAGACTCGTCCAAAGAGTGTTGAATTAATACCGCCATTTGCTTTTACTTATTCATCTTATTTATGTTCGATTTTTGCTTCGGTACTCCGGGAAGAAATAAAAAATGCGCCGAAGTTTCTTCAGCGCAATCGCGTTTTCTGTACAGCGTATAATCGAGGCCACCGAAAACAGATCTCTCTTTCGGTGGTCTCGGTATAATGCTGTATGAGCCGCGGCCCATGAATCTTTAACCACGGCCCAGTGGTGGTCTATTCTATATCATTGCATAGAGATGTACGATAATGGCTAACTTTAACCTCAAATTAAATAAAAACTACTAAGGCTAGAGGGCTGCAATTTGGTATGTTTGATGACTGGAGGGTGGCTAATCAACATATCAATTTACAGTCCTCTAGCCTCAGTAGTTTTTGAGATCTGAGGGTGGACAGAAAAAGTGCGGACAGAAAAAAGTGCGGACAGAATAAAGTGCGGACGGACAGACAAAGCCATCTCAATAATTTTCTTTTACAGAAAACTAAAAACTGATACATGATATTTATTAACAAAAGTCGCACTGAATAAAATCGACAAAAACAGTCAATGGAAGCATGACAAAGACATCGCACTAAGCAGCAATATCTTGCCTTTCTTTTCGGCGAGGCTATTGGCAAACTAATATTTCATTGATTCAAGAATAAGAAGATATCCTATTTTTAGCAGGATCACGTGAGTCTAATTGCATGGTTTAATGCTTTTATCTTATATTTTCTTTGTTATTTCTCCGGTGCAATTTATTCTTTACTTCACTTCTTTTTCGGATAGAGCTATTGGCATTACTGGAACCCTCGGACTTGTAGCATTCTGACTGAAGAAAACGGTCCTTCCTTGATAAGAAGTGGAATTACTTTGAAATATTTTTCCAGTCTAAACGCTTTGGTTTTATCTTTTCTGAGAACAGTAGGAAAGCTCTTACCTCATCTTTTTTTTTTATTACAGATTTTCCTAATCGTGTTTTACTCAATAAAAACCTTAGCCAGAAGGACGTTCATAAAGAAAATCATTTAATCATCTCGCTCTTCTCATCCGAAGACTTCTCTTGTACATCAATTTCTACCCTTCCATTCCCTCAGCATAACCAGACCTCCAAGAAATCCATCTTTCCCTTTTGCAAACCCCTTCTTACACTAACTTTTTATATTTATTCTTCGCTCATTTCAGCCATTCGAATTCCACCTTTACCAAGTAAGCACTTGATTTCAAGAGTTTCACACTCTTTTCCCAATTTTATCAACTTACTTCGCAAAGTTGACTAAAACTTACCTTCAAGTGTCGTAACTTTAACCTTCCACCATTTTTCTCTTCTGTTCCACAACTTTTGCAATGCTCCCACTGCCCTGTTGGATCCGCCTGCTCCATGATTACTCTCCTCTCTCATCTCTCCGTCATCCAAAACATTTACTCTCAAAAAACGTACATAATATGAGTCAGCCCCTTCCATTCTCCCCCTGTCATTCACTACAGCATCCCCTTAATCATAATCTTACCAGCGATCGTTTTCAGTCTTCTCCTTTAGAAAATACTTTCATACTTTTTCAGCAGACAGTGTAATAATGCCTATTCTCTGTCTCCAGCATATTCATCATCATTTAAAATCATCCTTTCCAAAATCCAGAAACCTTCATCGCCACTCAAACCACATTGCAAGCTCGTAATTTATCTAATAATAACCATATTAACAAAATGCCATCGTAATTACAGAATCTACCAAGCATTTTAAAAGCAGGCTTTAATATTTGCTTACATATTTTAAAAGGAAATAAAAGTGTTTTCGGGGAATAGTGATTAGTCAGGTGTTGGTTAATAACTGAACACGCCACCGTGCAAGTTAACGGTTGCTTAATGGCCACACCCTGCTCTCGTGTGTAGACCTGTGTACAAGTTTGTGTGTGGGTAAGTGTGTGTATATGTGTGATGTATTGCACGGTAATTTTAAATGAGTCTCATTAGGAATGGGTATTTCTCTCTCTCTCTCTCTCTCTCTCTCTCTCTCTCTCTCTCTCTCTCTCTAAAGTCTCTTTCCTTCTCTCTCTCTCTCTCTCTCTCTCTCTCTCTCTCTCTCTCTCTCTCTCTCTCTGTAAGTCTTCTTAAAGTCTCTTTCCTTCTGCTACTACTTAACATTTATCTCTCTCTCTCTCTCTCTCTGTCTCTCTCTCTCTAAGTCTTCTAAAGTCTCTTTCCTTCTGCTGCTTAAGTCTCTTTCCTTCTGCTGCTTTGAGGATAATAGATACTGCTTAACATTTGGCTCTCTCTCTCTCTCTCTCTCTCTCTCTCTCTCTCTCTCTCTCTCTCTCTCTCTCTCTCTCTCTCTCTCTCTCTCTCTCTCTCAAACCACTGGAAAACCTCCAATCTGGAAAATGTACATAACAGTGGAAAGCTATTTCGACTCAGCTGGTGGCTACTTCAAATTAAGTTAGCCATATGCCAGCACGGACCTTTAGAGGAATAAGAGGCCTGGTGAGGTCCTCTGGACTCATTCTGCCAAGTGAAACAATTTTCCGGCTCTTCCTATTCCAGTAAACGTTTTTCTTTCAGCTCTTTCTCAGCTGCTGAATGCCACGTAACAGGGGCACAGCTTTTTGCATCTTTTAGCATCTTGCAACTGAACTCTGGACTTGTATCCAGCAGCGGGTTTTTTTATTGGTGTAAATAAATTAAGGTCGAATTAGTTCCTTGAGACGGCATCACACTAACATAATTAGAAAAATAGGTAAATAAGTAAGATATTTTTAGATTAATTGATTAATTTTAATTCTTGATTAATTAATCTAAATAAATATATAATTAAATGAATGAATGAATAAATAAATAAATAAATATGTGGAGAATTATCTCATAATTTTATTAGCTAATAATTAGCTCATTTATAGAATAATCCAAACTTGAACAAAAATACTGCCAATAAAAGGTCATCAGTTACTCAAAAGCAAATTTTAAGTTTTTCGTCAGATGAAATTCTGGGTGATAAATACATGGTACAAAAGTTAATAAATTATCATGAAGTTACCCGTTTTTATTCAGTTCAGTGGGAATCTCTCTCTCTCTCTCTCTCTCTCTCTCTCTCTCTCTCTCTCTCTCTCTCTCTCTCTCTCTGCTGTACTTTAAATAAATTGTGAATATTCTTAAGAAGGCAAATTTGAATATTAACATATCATTCATACTATTTCTTGTCTATAATTTCCCAAGACTTACCATATGTCCTCACCAGTATTTGACTTATGACATATCATAAAAAACCGAAAATTAGATTTAAAATGTCTCGAACGATAAGTGTTTACAAACAGTTTAGATGTTGTTGGAAAGTTGCGTTTGGAAATAAAGTATTTAAGTGAAATTTTTATCATAAATACGTTTTTAAGTTTAGACTCCATCTGATTAACAACTATTCATCTGTGGACGCCTGAAAAGTATCTATAATATAAGATTAGATAAGTGTCGATAAAGACATTTCCTAAGATTTATGACTCTAGTCTTTGTATTTCTATTGGTTAAATTGTTGACATATTTTAAATGGGATCTGGCAATGATTTACTGCAAGGACAAAGGTAATAAGAAAATTAGTAAAGCGTTGCATTGGCCACGATAAGGCATGTTTTCTAAACATTCCATAGAATAGTGTAATGTCATTTTCATAGCGCGAGAAATATTTAAAATGGAGGGAAACAACGACGTAATGGACAGTAGCAAGAAATAAATTATGCTATAGTTTATGTATAAAGTTTATGTAAATAATATTTTCTTTGATATATATACGTTTTCTATGATTGTCTAAGTTTAAGGGAGACTGCTTTGTTAAATGTGACAGTATCCCTTCAAAGCACACACACATACACACACACACATACATACACATACATATATATATATATATATATATATATATATATATATATATATATATATATATATATATATATATATATATGTATATACATACATATATATATATATATATACATATAAATATACATACATATACATATAAATATAGCTGCAATGAAGTATTTGCTCAAGTGCTGTATAGAAGTTAGGTAATACACACATATATATAGATAAATAGATAGATGATATATATTCCTAAATATATATGCGTGAGTATGGTAATGCCCTGGCCTCTTCTTTGAAAGATAGGGTTTGTAACAGAAATATATTTATATATATATATATAAAAAACGCTGTGTGTGTGTGTGTGTGTGTGTGTGTATGTATTTACATACATATACAAACCACACACACACCATATATATAGATAGATAGATAGATGATTCCGTGTAAACAAACTATTTACACAACGGTAATCCTGCTCACTGGTGAAAGTGGACAGTTGGTAACTGACAAGCGTTTAATATGACATAACCAGGTGTGGTATGCCGACACTGGTGGTCAGTAGAAGGAGGAAGCCCTGTGATAGAAATGGGTTAGTCTATTGCTGTGCTTTGGTCCTCGTTAGTTCCCACCTGTGTCGAGTCTGGTGGAAGAATTGACTGAAACACTTGCTTGAGAGTAGGTCTTTAGATTAACATGTCGGTGAAATGTGGTTTCGAGTGTCCCCGTAACAGGTTCATTATAGTTGCTACGTAAAAGATTTCTCGTAGTAACTGTTACGGAATTTATGTTGGGGGAGACCGATAGCTCCATCTCACGAAGGTTAATGGAGCATAAAAGAACGGTATGATATGCTTCAGAGAACTCGGGGTTTTTTTGTACATGTGAGGGATACTGAGTATACCATACACTGGAGTGGGGCCGAGCTGTTTTTCAAAAGTAGATGGCCGTTCAATAAGAAGATTCGGCAATCCGCCATCTTTAGTCAGACTAACAATATGAATCTGTCAGGTGGTCATTGGAAACCTCATTTCACCGACGGTTTATTGAGCTAATCTTAAGACATATTCTCAAGCAAGTGTTTCAGTGGATACGCCTTCCAGGTTCGACACAGGTGGGAACACGGCAACAACGGACTGACCCTTTCCTATCGCAAGACAACCGTCTTCTAACCACCATCAGCGTCGCCATGTCACACCTGTATATGCCATACAAACACACTTGTCACTCACCAACATTCCACATTCACCACTGATCAGGATTACAGGGGTTTGTTAATCGAAATATGTGGTGTTATTGTTTTGTAATGGGCCTTTTTCACGTCACAGGACGCTTAGATTGCAGTACAAGAAATTCATATATAAATATACAGACAGCCTATGCATTCATATATATATATATATATATATATATATATATATATATATATATATATATATATATATATATATATATATATATATATTATCAGGATAGGATGCGAAACAAAATAATTATGAAAGGACTGCCATTAGTGTATACACACACACACACTGTACTTTGCCTTCCAGATTAACCTAACCTTATCTAATTAAGTAATTCTTTACTTATTTAAATTTACATTACATGCCACAGCATTACCTAATCAAACTCAGCCCCTGGACTAATATCAAATCAATCCTTTTCAGCTCATGAGCATGCTTAGCATGCAGAGAGAGAGAGAGAGAGAGAGAGAGAGGGTGGTGTGGTTGATATTTGTATAAAGAGAGACGAGTGTTAGTACTAGCATTTCATCTGCATCGCAAAATCTGTGGGTGCAAGAGGTTTCATTTGATCATCTTATGCTTATTTCATAACAAATGTGCACTGTTGGTTTCGTTCACATTTGAATATTTTTGCGCAGACTATGTAGCCAAGAAACTGTGACTACCGTAAAATGCTAGAGGAACAGAAAACCTTCATAAAAAAATCATTCACTCAGTTTTTGGTAACTTCATGAAAACAAACACAAGATGTTCGTAGAGAAATCCGTTGTGAGACTTGTACTGGAAGTGACGATGCTATACAGAATAATCAAATATGAAGGAAAGCATCTCGTGGCTAAGGCGTGACAAGGGATCCTCTGTTACATTAACATAATCATAGTAGGACAATGCATACATTTTTGTATTTGTTTGTTGGTAATATCACTAATGCAAGGAATCAGACAGTTATTACTGCCTACTTCCGTGCTTCATGTCAATACTAATCAAACAAATCCATGATTTATATAAATAAGAGGAGACTTAACAAGTATCCCGGATCCACAGCAGTCATCATTTACACGAAGATAATTCGGTCTCCTTATCCTTATACCGTCAACACTGACACTGCACAAACGCCTTATAACGAGCAACTTGATATCCAAATGCAAGGTCCCGGTCTGCGTCCCCGGTACCTTAGTCATTCAACAGTCGGTTCGGCCAAACTGGGACCGGGTTATCCGCTTAAGTTTCTTATGACAGCTCTACATTTATCTCTAGGTATTAAAACATGCTGCAGAAAGCACACAGGCCTGATTTAATTAGGCTATATATACACATGTGTGTGTGTGTGTCATCGCTTCAACGCCGTGTGATGTAAAGGGCCTCTGTGAAAATCCAACACTCATGTCTTTCTTGTGCTTCATCTTCCGCGCTTTCTTCTCTTCTCCAGCCTCCCGTCTCACTTCTCATCGAAGTACATCTGGCTCTTGCAACTCTTCTGGTCCCCGCTGGAGCCCAGCTAACAGTGCCACGTACTGTTCTCTCAGGGGTCGTGCGAAGGACATGTCCAAGCCATCTCCATTTTCCCCTTCACCATTATCTCATCTACCTATGGAGCTTCCGATATTCCCCTTGTGGTATCATTTCGAACTCTATCTAGCCCTACTCCTAATATCCCTCTTCAAACTGTATTCTCAAATCAACAAGAACTTTCAGGTATATAGTTTCATTGCCACGCCAAGATTCATGTCCGTTTAGGAATCCAGGTCGTGCTCGACATATATATAATCTTACTTTCGTTCGAAATTTCAGTCTATTTGATGGCCAGATCTTATTCAGCCTCTCCATTGTTTGACTGGCTTCTTGCAGTCTTTCACTAAATTCAAGCTCAGGAAACCTGTGCCTGATATCTTTGTTCCTAGATATTTGGAAGCTTATCCCTCATTAACCCGTTAACTATCTAATGTTTCATCCTTTCGTGCATACTCTCTGTCCTTATTACTTCTGTTTTCCTTAGATTACTTTGAGTTCCATCTGTTGATCTATGATTCTTTCCAATAAGCAAGCTTTGTAAGTCTTGTGGTGTTTTTCTGTTTTAAAATGAAAACCATAATTGAAAATTGAACACACACGCACGCACACACACAATCACAATCATATATATATATATATATATATATATATATATATATATATATATATATATATATATATATATATATATATATATATATATATATATATTCAATTTTCAATAATGGTTTTATTTTTATTTTCTATGTGTGTGTGCATGTGTTTGAATATACCGTATGCATATGTGTATTTATGTATGTAGGTGTTGATGCCTTAATTATTTACCATTTTCAAAGTTTTCAATATCCTTGACTCCTAGACATTTCTTGTGAGCTTGGGAGAAATTTGGATCCTTTTACTATTAAAATTTCAATACAATAAACGTAGCATTTAGCATTTATCATAATAAACAGTTATTTACACTGTATTTTGGTATCATAAAGCAATAATGTTATTGGTGTTATCTGGGTGACAAAATCATTGTGGATTTTAATCTCCAGTATCATTATTATGTACATAGTAACGTAACACAAGAGTAAAGGAAGAGCAATGAGTGAGGGAAGAAGCAAGAGGAAAGGATTGTATGCAAAGTCAAGCAGATAAATAGGAATTAAGAAATAAATCCGAAAGTAATATAATAAAGAACACTGAACTCAGCAGCTGATTGACAAAGAAATCGTGGAAATAATGGCAAAAGCGCTCATTGCTATTTATCATTATTTATCAATTTTTCTTATTTTTGTTTTTTGTTTGTCATGAAATAATAGATCACCATTATGACTATTTCGGTATTTCATCCTTTGAAACATTTTCCTTCAAATAATGATAATAGAAATTGATTAATTCCATGTGTTTCACATTATTGTGCTTTATTTCAATGATAATAATAACAATATTAAGTTTTCGAGTGTTGCCATTCTATGCTCATTATAAATACGTGTTCATCATTTTGAAAGCATTCAATTATTACAATCGCTTCAATCCAGCAATTCTAGTAAGAAATATTTACAGTGCAAGTATGTTACTAGTAATATTGCTTGCTTTTAAAAAGCGCCTTGTACTATTAACTTAGTTTTTATATTTGTGAATGCACATACTTATTGATTTTTTAACATTTTGAGCGAGATTTAGGTTTGTTCCACAAGAATGCTCGCATAATCTAAATGTTATAAAATAAATAATTTTGTTTTTGCTCGGCCTCTCATGATTTCATGAAAAACATGTAAAACTGAGTCTTATTGTAATGAGATTATTAATTACCATTTAAAAAAGCTACCAGAATTCGTCGAATTCCATACCTACACCTACATAAGATGCGCCGCTAAGTTCCATGTTGCGTCATGATTATTTGAACTTTCTGTATTGACTTTACACTGGATGGTTGTCTCAATAGCTATGACAGACACAGACGCTTATAAGCTATTTTCTTGACTTACAGAAAGAACTAAGCCTTTTTAACCTAACTTAAATATAGAAGCATAAAATCTATAGCCACTGACAGCATGATAAGATCATAAATGTAGATATGGAAATTAATCAGGATAGCAAACTAAAATAAAAGATGTTGAAGTAGCCATGACAGAACAGCACCGTACTACTGGTGCTGCCACCTGTAGGGGAACCCTAGAAGCTTGACACTTCACCGGAAGTCAGACAACTCAGTACGTGGCGGACGGCTGCATTGCGACGTTGTCTTATCTAAGTGTTAATTTGGTGACTTTTAACTGTGAGGGCAGACCCGTAGAGGTCACAGGAACAAAATTTATCTCATAACGCAAGATAATACCATGTCCATGTCGGGCGAATTCGGAAACCCGTTGAGGAAATTCAAGCTCGTCTTCTTGGGAGAGCAGAGCGGTGAGTATATATAAACATCTTCCATTGCGTCCCTAATTTCACCCAGAATTACGTTTCTCTCGTCGCTCAGAATTATTTGCGAAGTATTTCAAAGAAAGGTGGATAGTCTGGGTATTGCGTAGTGGGATTAAGAATAGGATTGGGGACATGGGATGGGTTAGAATTTTTAGGGCGTGGGGACGTGGCATTGATTTTCGTGAATCAGCTGGTTCGGGGGACTGGCTGGTTGGTGTAGGTGGGAGGACCCCGTCCAGACGGGGGTGGGGGGAGGGGGTAGATCTGCACGTCTAGTGTCTTCGTCGTCTTCTCCCTCTTCTTATTTTTGCGATAGACTAGATTTCGTCATTTATGACAGTTTTCATCCATTTAAAGGCGCTATTGTAACTCTGGCTTTATTCGCACGGTCAGGTTCCAAGGTTATCCCGGTATTGATTTTGAGTGACGTTAAAGACCATCCTTCTTGTTCTAGAGTAAATTTCGCCCCCCAATGACACTTGTCTTTTATACACCCCCATATTTGTATATTTAGACTAGTCACATCCCTAGAATCAGACAGGTGATTTTACATTCTATATACATAACTTTGACCGGACTTCATAGTATTATAAGTTACCGGTAGGCAGTTTTGTGCTTGTGCATCGAGATTGATCTGTAGATTCAGTCATGTAGATTGCATAGGGAAGCCATTCTAGAAGGATCGTGTTTCTTTTAATTTGGCGCTATAGGCCTATTAGACTTGGTGCTCTGGTTAACAGTGGTTTCTGTGACGGGTGAAAGTATGTGAATTCTTAGGGGATGAGTCATTGCATAGTTTTAGTAATTGGTTCAGCCTTCATGGATTGAATGACCTTCTATGCTTCCTAGTTGCATTCTTAATCAGAAAAATGACATATGCTTGGTTTCTGATTGTACAGTTTGATTTTTGAGAGTTTGACTTTTTTACTTTTTATTGGACTTAGTACCTTTACTAGCCTATGGCTAGCCCAGGTTTAAAGAAGGAAAGCTTAATAAGACTTGTTGGAATCATATAGGTTATACAAGGTGGGAAAACAAAAGTTGGAGAGTTCCTAAACATGATACAGTATTAGGGGGCCAAAAATATTCATCAAGCAGTGAAGGACCCTTTATCAGAATCCAGTCAATAATACAATGTACTTTTTTACAGGTATTCAAGATTTGACCTAAACCTCTAAAGTCATGGTAGGTTAGGTCTATCTTTGCTGGCTGCACATCCTTTGTTCTGCAGACGACAAGCCCTCAATGTTTCAGTTTGCTAATGATTAAGACTTGATAAAAAGATTGTGCAATGATAAGTTGATAGGCATATATTTTGGCCCTGTTTACTTTTCCTTTCTCTTTAGGATTAGACCCTTTTTACTTGGCTGTCTATTTTCTTGAACCTTTACTTTTTCAATTTTCAATTTCTCAGTAAGAATGCACCTTTCAAGAGTGTCTAGGAGTGTGCAGCTCTAGTCTCACTGCTATATATTTTTCATAGTTTAAATACATTTGAACTTGTTAATCTAATCTTAGGTGTTATCATCTACCTGACTTAGGGTGACCCAAAAAGTTATTGATCAGTGGCACAAGACTAATGAATTTAAGGACCTGCAATTTTTTATAATTTAATTCTTTGTGTTTTTTCAGTTTTATGAAAGGTTTCATAGCACTAGTTGGGCTTTTAGGGAAATGGTTTGGAAACTATTTTGCACAGTTTGGCATCAACTTGGAAAGTCACAATTTTACTTGCAAACAGCCAAGAAGCATCCTTGTCCAACTATTTAATACTCTACTATTGTAGCTTTTGAGATTGCCATGAGATAACATTTGATTTTGTGATCTACCTGTAGTTATAGGTTAACACTAGACACAGCTGCTTTTACAGGATTTTACCAGAACAATGCTATTACTCATCAGTTCTAAGACTTTACAGGATGTTATGCTTTAGAGATGTAGGAATGTTAAATTGAGAAATTTAAATCTTTTGGCAGAATATCAGTTGATGTACTTGTTTATCAATATTTAACTTACAAATTTGAATGTACATGATAATCTTAACAGTATTGATTTAGAGGTGACCTTTTTTTGGTGTAATGATAATGTACCTTCACTGATCGTATTTACTTCTTATTGGAGCGTAGTTATGCTTTTAAGTATCTTTTATATATTTTTTTTTGATTTCCATTTGCCCATAAGTTGTATTTTTTAACTTTAAACTATTCTTGAATAAATCATTCTTCAGCCTCATATTTGGTTTTGAACACAAATCTTTAATTTCTTGAATATATCAGAAAATGTGTGTGTGGCAACTTGCTGGTTATGGTACTCAGTTAAGCCCCAAGTGAGTTTTATTACATTACAAGATAATTTCAGTCAATTTTTCATTGCATACAAGTTATATTTTTGAATTGCTTTTGTATTGCATTAATTGTATTGCAGCACAGTACTGTGTAATTGTCCTGTATTATATTTTTCACAGTTACAGTGAACTGCATTTTATGAGGCCAAAGCTCAATTTGGTGGAATGAAAGACAGAGCGGTTGTGGATACTGTAGCATTCCATATTCCCAGGTAGAGTGAGGATGCCAAAATGGGGGAATGTGTGACATTTAATCTAGCATTTGGAACTTCGAGGAATGCTGTTTTCTCGCTGTAGTTGTTTTCTGAATGTTAGATTTTAGGTTTAACTTCAGTTCTGTGTTACTGTATTTTGTGCATTTTTCAGCCTTATTCCATCATACTGGTTTTCTAGGATGGCAGGAAATGGTACAGTATTACAATAATTTACCAGCTTTGAAGGTCACAGGTATTTTATATATTTTACTTATAGAGAATTTTGCTTTATTGTCAGTTTATTGGCTCATTTTGTCATATTGATAAAACAGGTGTTTTGATTCCATTTTGTTTAAGTTCTTGGACCAAATGTTACTTTAGCATGCCAGATTAGTTAGAATATTTGATTTTGACATCAGTGAAGCAATGCTGACAAACAGACTCTGCCATAACTTATCATGCCATTGGCAGGTGTGCATACTGTGTAAAATGTAGTGCTGAAAATGTTTTGCTATTAGTGATAATCTCATATTGATTTTAAGCAGAAATTCCATGAGAATATTTTTTCTATGAAGCTATTTTGCAAATAATTTTTTCGTTCTGTGAGATTTTCTTCCGAATTTAAATTTTAAAAATATTCACAAGTTTACATTTCTTTAAATTGCTGCAACATTGATGTGTATGTTGAATAAGAAATGGCCTTAAAAATCTGTATTGGAGGTAGAAAACTTAGCCTACATTTGCAGTGTCTTTTTAGAATCTCATTTTTGTGTGATTGATGGTAATTCATAGAACTGTATCATCAATCTTATGTATTGGATGGAGTAAATGTAGCAGAATCTGGTTCAAAATCTCTGCACTTTGCTACGAAGAGCTTTCTAATTTCATGCATGATGTGGTTTTGTGGTCTCTTTTGGTCTTTAGAAAGTGGCCATTACTGAGGTCTCAGCTTTGGTTCCTGTAGTGTTTTGTGAAGACTGGTGTATGTTACTTTAAAATGTAGTTTCAACAACAATTTTTGAAACAGTAAGGCATACAGTATATGAAATGTCTGATATTCATTTGTATGTAATTTACGTTCTTGTTTCGCCTTTAGTGCATATTTTCATGGCCTAAGCATCCCATGCCAGTGCAGTAAAGTAATTTTTTTGTATATTCCAATTTTTAGTGGATCTAGGTCCCTGCTGTGTATAATTGAATTTCAAGGTGTGCACTCTAGTAACATCTTCCTGTGTACCTCTTATACAGTAAACCCTCAGATATGTCTTGAAACATGTAAAGGGCAGGGGATGGCAGATCTAGGGAAAGGGCATAACTGGGCTATGTCCAACACAGTGCTGGACTACCCCAAACCTTAGCCACACCTTGCATTGTAGCCTATGCACTCTACCCTGTGGAAACACACACAAAGCCCATCAAATCTTCTGAAGACAAAGCGGCTAAAACATTATAAGACTGTTTCATTAAAGTAGTCCAGTGCTCATTCTTACTTGAAATGCACCCATAAATACTTAGAAGGCAAAATGTTGTTTAAAATTTTTTTTCTCAATAGCCATGCAGAGTACAGTACATAATAGTGATATTTTACAAAATTCAGTTCTGTACAGTAAGTTAAAAACAATAAATGCCAGACTATTCATAATTTTTTTGCATGCATCTGCCACCTAATGTTCATATAAGGCCAACCCTGTTGTGCGACTAATCTACCTTGAATATTTCCTGTTTTCTGTCATATGATGCACCTGTTTTTGTATCATATATTTTGTAAGCCAGGAAAACTCATAACAAAGAGACCCCAAACACAAGTTTCCATAATGTTTGCAAATTTTCCAAAGTTGTGACATTTCTCATTAACCTTGTAACATTACAATACAACACAAATGATCAGTGCTGTAGGATGCAGTACTGTGTATGTAAACACTAGTTAAGTTACATGAATATCCCATTTTATGATCACTTTATGCAAGTTAATAAAGGGCATAAACAGGAAATGAAACAGTAAAGATACTCTACTGGGCAATACACAGTATATATTTGACCTAAGATCCATGTCTGTAATAATACTGCACAACCTTTTCAAGCACATACAGCCACTGTAACCAGCAAGTCAGTACTGAGGAAGAACCATCTTTCAACTCCTCTCACAGAGAGAGTATTACTGTGTAGAACTTGTGTGCCTGAAAATCTTCACCTCTTGCTTAAATATTAGTAGTTTTGTATTACTGGGCTAGTGAATTTTTTCATGTGAAATTAGGGCACAACTAGTACAGGACATACCCTTTACAGTTTACTTTATGTACTACTGGTATGTTCTCCAAAATTGTCAATATGTTGCCTTTTACTTGTGAAGATCATGGCTGTTTAATGTATATTAATGTATAGTCATTGGTTATTTGTTACAAAGTACTTTAATAACCTAACAGTTCCCAGTGTAAGAGGATCATCCCAGTTTTGTCCAACTTTGTCCCATAAAGTAGGTTTGTTTTTGGATATGTTCTCAGAGGTGGTGTGGGTGATAGAGCATACTACCTTGATTTTTAGTGATATGCTACTTTGTCATAACATAACTGGGATCTTGGGGTTTCTCCATAGAGTGAGGCTCTAGCCACACGTTGGGTGATGTTCTGCCTGGTTTACAGCCACCTATGTAGGGACAGAGAGGAGCCAACTTCCCCCTCTCACCTTTGTAACCAGGAAGTTAACTCTTGAGATTGCACATATGCACTCAAGACTTAAGCGGCATTCACGTGATCGTTCTTGAATATCATTCACAGGACAGACAGTACACTGTACTGGAAGACTGTCATTCTTGAGAACACATGATCATTGGGTAATGTCATTCTTAGCATCAGTTTACTCTAGTAGTGACACGGTTGTCTTGTGTGAACTCGGGATGACCAGCGGGGAAGTGGTAACACACTTGTCTTGTGTGAACTCGGGATGACCAGCGGGGAAGTGGTAACACACTTGTCTTGTGTGAACTTGGGATGAGCAGCAGGGAGAGAAAGTGCTGCCATTTTTGTTAAAAGCCATAACCTTGGCACTTCTGCTCTTGAAATTCTAGGCCTAGTCCCTCTATGGGGGTCGAATCTACGATCCATGAATGACATAACTGTCATTCATGGATTGTGGGTTCGACCCCCAGGAATGCTGTTAAGTTGGTGACATAAATTTAATCTTGGGCAGTAGTTGTAGGGCATTGAGTGGCTGAAGATTGAAAGTGCTTGTCCCGATGGCCTAAATTCCATAACAGTGAACAAAAATCTAGACCTAGTGAATTGCTTTGAGTAATCTTTTCTGGTATCTATTTACCTATTAATTTTTATTCCACCATATTCTGTGAATCTGTACTATATTTAGTTGATGATTTTCATGTATTATAGTCTACATAATGGATTACAAGGACAAGCCCTACCTCTGGTGTAGCCTGTAGCCTCTATTGTGCTTCAGCTCTTTGTCGGCTTTTCTGTGTCCTTGAGAAAAAAAAAAGTTCATGAAAAAACCCATGAAGAGGGTTCATAGATATCCTCAGTACTAGCACCATTTCTTTTAGTCATGAATTTTCTTTAGTTCCTTTACGAATTTACTTCTTAGTGTTCAATTTTCTTTTAGCATCATCGATAGTGGTATCTTTTTGCAGTAACCTGAAAATTTCTAAAAGTTTCTCATATGAAGCATTTCTTTTATCTTTCTTCATATAATTTTCATTTTGTATGTCCCAGAGTTCAGACACATCTTTATATACATCAGTGAAATGCTGCAACAAAGCCTTGCCGTCACTGTCAGCAGAAAGCGTTGCTATCTTGGCACTGAAGTACACTCCACGGAGAACATGAGAACAGTAACACGATTGACATTCAAAACAGCAGACAATTATTCTTTCACTCATTCCTTAAGCTCTGCCCACAGGAATGATGCTTGTGAATGATGGATTTCTAAATATGAAATCCATTGTTCACAGTTTTCATGACTGACATCCAGTATTCTGCTGTTCATGTGGTCAGTCGGAATGACATTCACGGAAATATTGACATTCGGGATGATCATGTGAACTCGGCTTCATAAACAGTTTTTGCCTATAAATGCTTTATAAGTCTCTTGATGAGGTTTGCATTCTTGTATAGATAAGAAGCAAATTATTAGGTAATTTGCAGTTTTACGAGTTATGTACACAAACTGAGCCTTTATGGTGTAAGTGCCCTATGCCACTCTACAGTTGCCGTGCTGCTGAAGGGGAACTGACACCATGCACACTGTGTTAGCAGGTAGTGACTCACGGTCCCACAAAAGGAGACTGCCAATTTTGAAACCATATTTCTTGGTCTGTGCAGAAGAGTATTCATATAAATATTTATGTTTGTATGTATGGAAAAGGTAGATTTTCTTAAAATTGCCCGTATTCATGAACAGTAACACTTCATGATAACAGCTGCATGTTTATGAAACATAATGACAGAGCTAAAGGTGATGGCTCAATTTGAGTTGGAGGACTGATGTCAGCAGTTGTATGAAATGGTTCAAGGTACTGAACAGATGACGAATTAGGAGGAAGGTACTGAAACTTTTGCCAGTCATTTGTCAAATCTGTAATGCTGAAGAAACTGATTTACTTTATCTTTTCTGCCAAGTAGTTAGCTAGCCAAATGCTTAGCAAGCAACATGATGTGATTTAACATTCTCTGTTCAAAGACTTAATTAGCCTAACTGCCAAGATCTTCTGATCTTTAGTTCCTCAGTTGGTTTTGCTAATTTTTTTTTTGATTAAATGGGAGAGTTTGGTGTTGCTTGACACCAGGTAAGGGCTCCCCTGTGTATTCTTCTAATTTTTTAAAAATTTCAATCATCCTGAGGCTAATTATGCTGTAGTAATTAATTTGGTCACACTTTACAAAAAGTAACCCCTGGTTGACTGTCCAAACATACTTAATATTGTATACCCCATATGCATATACTTTTGTCTGAAGTTCATCATTGTCTTAAAATTTTGGAGCTAAGTATACACCGGTTATTATACATATACATAATGTAAAAGAATGTGTACCAGCCTGTCTCCTCAAAGAACAGAGATGTCAAGGACTGTGGCAAATGTTCTGCATCTTCAAAATCTTGCAGAGATAATGGTAAAAATCAGTGATTGGTCACCAGTAAATATTGCCTTACACAATGTACAGTATATTGGAAAAGAATAGAATTAAGGATTGTTGTCTGTATCATATTTTGTTTTTATAGTGAACACCTGCATAATTATTTGTACAACAGCAATTGAAATATTAGCATGAATAAGCAAGCCATGCACAGTATTGTGATGTAGGATGCCCTGCTTTAGTCCATGACATTTGAATCTCTCAGTGTACTCGTCTTTTTTTTTGGCATTTAAAATTGTTGATAATAGATGGTTTTGACCATGAAACCTTATGAAAAGAGCTTTTATTTAAGAATTATGAATATAACTGCTAGGCTTTGATGTGCTAACATTTGAATGTACCTATTTGCTCCTTGCCAAGTTCCATTAGAAGTGGGCATACTAAAGAAAAATGGAATTTGGTGAAAATAAGGTAATGTTGAGTAAAATACTTCAGTCTGATTGGAGGTTTATGGCTAGTGAGAATCTCACAATTATGTGAAATAGAGTACTGTATTTTCAGTGGGTTCGCTGTTTAGGAGTCATTAGCTGATAGGAAATCTCTTTGAGTTAGAATATTTTTGACATCGGATATGAACATTGGGTTCTGGTATGTACTACAAATGTTTGATTGTAACATTTATCATTAGTATCTAGAATTCAGAGATATTTTCTGCTAATGGGATTTCTTTTAAAACAGTCAGTGGGTGTGAGGTGGCTCTGTTAAAATATTCTTGATTATAACAGCTTTATGTTAACATAGTTTTTGGGTGTATGAGGTAATTTTTTCTAGCATCATACTCCAATAATTAGCTTTCTAAGCTTCCACAATTAAATAACTTGGTAGGGTAGTGCAGAAGTAAAGGAAGAATACCTTTAATATAGTTCAGGAGCAACAGGGTAAACGTGTGTAGCTCTCATTAAGGTTTTGATCAAGGAAGATGTTGAATTTCAAGTAAGTGGCCCCTGTGGGCTTGTTCCATATGAATAGGGTTTGTCTTCTGAATAATAATAATAATAATAATAATAACACTGTATATTTTAACCATTTTGTTTAAGGCTTTCCATGATTTACTTTGCTCCCTCTGCAAAGGTAACAAGTAAATTGTAGCTAATTATTTTGGATTGATGATATTTGCCATTACTTAAGACTCCTGGCCCCAAATGCTGTTCATAAGGGTTCCCTTATCTACAGATTTTTCTACCAAAATTTGTATACTGTAATGTTCAATTGACATGTCAGTTTCATTCGTGGTTCTTTACTTGGTAGTTTCCTTTTTTCCTGTGTTGAGAATTATGGTTTAACCTTCCCATTTCTTGCTTACACCTCCAGTGCAGGATCCCAAATGTTTTCTAAAAGTCTTTTCATTCCTCTTTCTGTAAAATTGTGGAATGGTCTCAATTTCCGGTGGGACTTTTAAGGTGTTGTTGTATTGTCATGGCTTAGTGGAAAGCATCTTGATTTCAAGGGGCTACTGGACCACTGGAGACTGGGGCCTTGACAGCTTCTTTTTGAGCTACCCAAGGAGGCCAGTGGGCATGGGAGACTAAGACTAGGGCCAGGCCAGCCTTTTTCAGCTTCATTCTAGTAGTATTATTAATGGCAATACAGTACAAGTACTGTACTGTACTTATGTATAAGACACTATAGTACCTGTACTACTATAAATCCCCATGCACCATACAGTTTTTCTGACTTGTTTTACTGTTTTTTTTGTTTGGCAGTGTTTTACTTTTTTTTTTTGTGTTAATTGCTTATGAACCCTCGCTATGTAAGCTAATGGCCTCTAGGGTTGGTGTATATGAATGCTAGCTACATTGCATAAAAACCAGCTCACCGGAATTCGTTTCGCTTTGATTCTTTTGCACTTTTAAAAAGCCTTCCCAATTTTAGAGAAGGTTCATTCTAGTTTTATCAGGTTAAGCTACAAGTACTCAGCCCTATGAAGTGAACAGATCAGATGCTAAAGAATTTCTGGATAGGGACACTTTTGTCATTGTATTTTACTTGTTTTGTTAATTGGTTAGTTCCTTGCATGACTAGTTTTGGTTGAGGTTTTCTATATAGTTTGTCTTGTCTGACTGAGATAGCAGTAAATCATTGAGTACTGTACAGTTATGTATATGATACATTACTGTAATTTGTAATATTCAGGTACTTTGGTTTGCTAAAGCGTAAATGCATTGATAAATTTGTACTTCAAGTATGCATAGGTTTGCTTTGCAGCATTAGACATACTGAAGTATCCTTTTCTACCTGTTTATCACACTGTCAGTCTGTTGTTTGGTTTTTCCTTTACCAAATTAAACATCTGAAATACATGTTCAGTCTTTATTCATGATTGTCGGGGATGTCCCCTCTCATTACCTATCCAAACCATCTCATCTAGAGATCACATGACTTAAACATTATTCATGATGCCTTTGGTAACTTATTTACTAGTCATCATCAACCTCTTTCCACTTAACCAGACATGTTACTTTCTCCTATCCTGCTGTGAATACCAGCTCACAATTCATTATTCAACCATGGTACCAGAAATTTTCCACATCTTACAAGGTTTGCTTATGCCATAATGCAAACCTGTTATGTCTCATCATTAGCTGCTCCTGTAACTGCCTAGCATCTAAAATCCAGTCTTTTTATGCTAAGCAGTACCGAGTCTTTCCTGTACCACCAAGTGATATGATATTCTGTACATGATTTAATCGTTTTTATCTTATTTACCATATGTGTGGCCACTGCTGTCTGTATCCATTCCTTTGCTTCCTCTATATTCACCACAGCCTTTGTTTTGCTTACTTTGATATTTAAGCCTTGTTAATCCTTTATAGCTTCATTCATTAGTGTGATGAGCAAGTAAGAGATCTTTGTAGATTCTTGAACATTTTCCGTTTCAGATTCTACTTATATACCTCCTACTATCATTACTGTAGATTGTGACACACAACATATGTCAGGTAATTTCTGTACAGTATTTGTTTTGCTGATCTGTCAAATGCCTCACTTAAGTTCACAAGTACATAATGTGTTTCTTTTTGCATAATTTTCTTAAGTTTGTATACTGTACTTTCCCTGAAGGTGTCATTGATGAAGATCTGATCCCTAGTCAGTATCTTTGGCCAAAAACTATACAGGCATTTGATATCTTTCTGAATTTTTTCCTAACTCTTTCAGTGTTTTTTCCCCTATTTTTTATCATGATCCAGCAATCATACTTTTGTTTATATACTTTAAGCACACTTTATTTCCTGTTACATAGGGCCATTCCTGAGAGTGAGCTGGAGTTGTTAAAGATCAGTAATAAAGTGGTTAATTGATGGTAGGCATATGATTGGAAGGAGACTCTCCCACCTGCTGTAAGCCAGAACCTTTTTTCTTTGGTTGTGGTTGAGTTAAAGATATTTTGCTGCGCTGGGTTCTGACTGACTGTCAGGTTGAATCTTTCATCTTTTTTTTGTTGTTGTATGTACAGTATGTTGTTTGCATTTTCTGTTGAACACTCATTTGAATAAAAAATGTGAATGAAAGTATATGCGTAAATGTTTTCATGTGAGTGTTTTGTCTGGTCTTATTTTCAGTAGAACAGGTTTGTCAAGCATGTAGGAAGGTCAAAGACATTTACTGATGTCTTGGGGAGGGGGAGGGCACTCTTTGCCCTTGACACCACTGAATCTTTGTTCCTTTCTCCCAGATTCCATTTGTTCTCTCCTTGCCCCTTCTCTTCATTCTGCTCTGGCTCAGTCCAAGAGGGTTATGCAGTTGAAGGTAGATGATTAGCTTGCACTCTCCAACAGTGCTGACCCAGGTTTTGTGCCAAGCTTTCTCCATGTGAGACTGCTGTCCATGTTTGTGGTTCGTCACCACCTACCTCTTGCTTCGTTGGCAGGTTTGCTTGAGCACTTGCAGATGATGTGGCTGTTTGTAGAAAATTTGAGTGACCAGTCTTTTGCTGTTGTTGTCCTTGGTTAGGAGTTCAATGATCTTAAGCTTCCTGTAGCTACCTGTGAAGATACCCCTGTGGTACTGAGCACAGGCCATACACCTCTGACACTGCTACTTGCCCTGACTCATGGATGGAGTAAGGTGAAGAACAAAAGACTGTATCTTCCTCCTCTTGTTGTTGAGCTCTTCTTCCTCATCAGATCCTGCCTTCTTACTTTCATAGGATGAGAGGTTTTTGTCATCTAGGAAGCACTCTTACACGAGATCCTGTGGGCTTGCAGTGGGTGTCTTCATTCATCAAGTGTTGTGGTAGTGTTTGCTCACCTGCAACACGAAGGCTGCCATGGAGTCTTCTCCTGTTTGTGCTTCTGTGAGGCATGCAGACTAGAGTTGCACTCTTTTCTTGCATGTAGACAGAAGATTCACATGTTGCAGGTCATTGCTCTACAATACCATTGGGCCTACTTGCATGTTACATCTTTAGTGTAATTTTGATGACTAGCTAATTTTGGCATCCTTAGAGTTGCAGTTGCTCCATTACAGATTCCACTGTCTCACTTTTTGTTGCAATTTAGGGATAGCAATAAATTTAGAGAATTCAGGTCTCATGCTTAAGCAGTATGCTGTTCCCTGAGCATGTTGATGGCAAGGCAGCAGCGAAAGCTTTTCTATCACTGTGTCAGCAAGCTCAGGGCGGTAAAATGCAGCTCCTTTTGCAACAGGAACAATCATCTAGGCTTTTGCACGTTGTCCTTGGAGAAGTTTGTCTCGCATGGCCCTCTACCAATGCTGACTGCAGTGGTAACTGAAGCAGCATTGGCTGCCCTCAAGTGACCCTCCCTTTTACCTCGTGCATTAAGCTGAGAGGTGAGGACCTTACTTGGTGGCCACCACTGAAGATGCTTCACCTCATGGCTTAATAGGAAGCTCCCATTGTTCTCTCTTGTTCCAGACCCCTAGACTGCACTTAAAAGCCTTTTCTCTATTCAGTCTGATTTGCCAAGTGATCACTTTTATTTGTCACTCTGGGTATTGGATGACTTCAGGATCTCCTCATTACACGCATGCTGATTGGTATCCCACTATAATAACTTGTCTTGTTGAGGTGCTCAGAGAGATTTTCTGTTGGTCCACTCTTCTCTGTTAGCTGTACTTTTTGAGGTACAGTGCTGTTAATCATGCACCTTTTGCCAGATTGTATAGAAGTTACAGGAGTCATTGGTCTTCTGGTTATTATCATGAGGAACATGGAATTTTTATGTGGAGATATAGCATGCCAGTGAGTTGAGGGACTATCATCCCACTTGAGGAGGAAGGCTCGTACATAAAAGGAATTGGTTTGTATTTCCGTACAAACAAATAAAAAGTTCTGTAATATGTTTTCGCTTAGGTATGCAAACCAGAGTCTTTTACCATAATTCCACCTCAACCAGCCCAGGTAGGCTAGTCCCGCATGCTAAAGGAAAGTGTCCTCATTAAAGAATTTAAAAAGTTTCCTTTTATTCATTTGACTTTAGTGCATTATTTCCCTTTAACTTTCCTCTTTTATTCAACTGACTTCAGTGCATTATTTCTCTTTAACTTTCTTCTTTTATTCAGCAGACTTCAGTGCATTATTTCTCTTTAACTTTCTTCTTTTATTCAACTGACTTCATCTTTTATTCAACTGACTTCGTTGTGTTATTTCTCTTTAACATTCTTCTTTTATTCAACTGATTTCAGTGGATTATTTTTCTTTAACGTTCTTCTTTTATTCAACTGGCTTCAGTGCATTATTT